>NC_073302.1:225910716-226043216 GCF_027595985.1 Sorex araneus
TCCATCCCTTTTTTAATATCTCTGTAAGGGATTGCCATGCCATGGGTAGATGTGTTATGCTCCATGTTGATTTTATCATTTGATATAATGAAGAGTGGGTCGGGTGAGGGGGAAGAAGATGTCAGTGTGTGGTTGCCTCCAGATTCCATCTAGGGCTCTACTGGTATTGGTAGGCACAGAAACAACATTCCAAAATCTATCACAGTGTGTCAGGCACGCAGTGGAAGCTAGAATGAGACCACATCCGCCAGCAGTCAGGTTACTGGCTCACATTCTCTGTTGCAGGGCACTTGGCTATTTCCAGAGCTTGATTATTACCAATCTTGCTGCAGTGAACATAGCTGTGCAGATTTTTTCGAGTCAGTATATTTATATTACTTGGATAGATATGTTGGAGTGGAGTTTTGGGATTATTTGGTTAACCTATTTTAGCACTTAAAGCCTCCAAACTGGATTCCAAAAAGGCTATATCTGTTAACAATATAAAAGAGTTCTTTTACACATAAAAAATTATGATATTATGTTGGAGAGATTGTATAGGGATTGATATTTGCCTTTGCATGCTGCCAACCCAGTTCAGTCCCTAGCCCTACACCTGGTCTCCCGAGTACCACCAGGAGTGACCCAGAACCAGCAGTAAGACCTGAGCACTATGGGTTGCTCCTACCCCAGAAAAAAATTTGTTCTAAAGTTAGTATGGTATACAATAAAATTAATGCTTGTTTTTGGTGTTCAGTGTTTACTAATGCCACCCAGTGCTAAAATGTTTTACCACTGAGCTGTCCTCGGGGAGCTCCAGTCCCCAAGTTGGCACCTTATTTTTATTGCCACAGTTGGTTTTCATTAGCCATTGGACAATCCCTTTCTCTCTTTCTCTCTCTCTCTTTCTCTCTCTTTCTCTTCTCTCTCTCTCTTTCTTTCTTTCTTTCTTTCTTTCTTTCTTTCTTTCTTTCTTTCTTTCTTTCTTTCTTTCTTTCTTTCTTTCTTTCTTTCTTTCTTTTCCTCTCTTTCTCTTTTTCCTTCTATACCATATTTGAATGATAATATTCTTAATTTTATTTATTTTGCTTAACACAACATTTACCCAAGTTGTAGCCAAAACCATAATTTTTATATTTGAGTGATATTCTGTTGTGTGTGTGTATACACGCAGCAATGTATATACACATTAAATTTTCCTTTATGTGCTTTTGGGTTCTTAGGATGGATCAAGAAGCAGAGCCACTGGGTCATAAGGTAGTTCTGTTTCTAATTAAATTTTTTTAAAGTTACTGTGGTTTACAAAGTCACTCATAGCTGAGTTTCAGGGTACTTGCCTTGAAAGTAGCTGACCCTAGTTCAATTCCCAGCACTGCATATGGTTTCTCAAGCACTGCCAGGAGTGATCTCTGAGCATAAAATCAGGAGTAAGCCCTGAGCTCCAGTGGGTGTGGACCAAAAACCAATAAGGAAAAAGAAATAGAAAGAGTGAGAGGGGGAAAAGCATAAAACTTTTTATTGAGTGCTTGCTCTGGCTTGCTCTGTATCATTCTGTCTGAGCATCTAGGAATGAGGGTCTAGTGGAATGGAACAAATTATTTATTGGTTTTATTTAGTTTTGATTGACTGGTTTTGGAGCCACACCGATTAGGCTCAGGGCTTACTCCTGGTTTTATGTGCTCAGGGATCATTCTTGGCAGGGCTAGGAGGACCTGAAGCTTTTTATTATTATTATTTTTTAATTTTATTGAATCTTCTTAGCTGATCCACTCATACTCAAACTGTGGCATTATTTCCCCCAGGGGCGCTGGCCTTTTCATTTTTGCCAGGAGAATGACTTTGCACTTGCAAGTCAGACTCTGGGAGGCTGCATGAAGGTTTTTTTAAAATGTGACTGAAGTGAGGATTAGAGGTGTGCATGTGGAAACCATCAGCATGAGTATTGGGTGTTGAGAGGCTGGGAGGTAGTGATAAAAGTAGGGAAGAGGGTAATCTAGACGTCAGCAGCAGATCAGCGGGTCATGAACACGTGGTGTATATCCACATTGGAATTCTGTGCAGCTGTAGAGAATGATTAAACCATACATTTTGTTACATCAGACGGAAGTGGAAGATACCATGTTTAATGAAGTAAGCCAGAAGAAAAGAACAAACACAGGATATCACTTGTATGTAGTATGTAGAGTATGTAGGATGAGGAAATTCAGTGATTTAAAGGTGGGGTGTCTAGATCATCCTTGGCCCCCAAATAAGGGAGAATAAGGAAAGAAATAGAGTAAAGGGAATGGGGATAAGAGATAGATGAGAAGTAATGGGTCAAGGATCAAGGGGGTTCAGTACATTGGTAGTTGGTATTAAAGAAGCTAAATATCCAAACCACAGAGTCAGTAACTCTGAAATTACGAGACCCAAACTTTAATAACCTGCCTGTCGAGTGCCTGTCAAGGTGTGAGGCTGGTACTGGGATAGGGAGTAAGAGACGGAATGTGGGGACACATGAGGGAAGTTAACGTGGTGGTGGGATTGCTGGTGGAGCATTAAATGGGACATTTCGACATACATTGATGATAGTCTGTCGAAAAACCAAGTACGAATGACTTTGTAACTTTATATTTTGTTTAATAAAATTTGGGGAAAAAATAAAACAGAGAAGAGGGTCAGGACCTACACTTTGGAGGACCACCTTTGGGGACCAGGATGAGATTCAGTACCTGAAGTGCAAAGGAGGTTTGTGCTTCAGGGGGTGAGGATGTCAAGGTTGATGAGTTTGACCGCTAACTGGAGGTGCCCGTGAACCAATTCTTGTTGCGTAGGTGGCCTGAGCCCAGAACACAGTGAGACTAGCGCAGTATGGAAACATGCCATGTTTTCTTCAGCTGTAGCGTGAGCAGCATTGAGCAGGAAGAACTCGCAGGGGGATGTGAGGAGACTAGAAGTCTCAGAAGAATATTTGGTTTTGTTTGTTTGTTGTTTTTGTTTTTGTGGGCCACTCCAGCAATGCTCAGGAATTACTCCTGGCTCTGTACTCAGGAATTTTCTCCCGGTAGTGCTCAGGGGGTGTTGGGGGTCAAACCGGGGTCAGCTGTGTGCAAGGCAAACACCCTCCCTGTTGTATTATCACTCTGGCCGCAACATTTACTTTTTAAAAATTCTTTATTTGGGGTACCATGGTTTACAAACTTATTATTAGGGTTTCATACTCAAACTATTCCTGCACCACGACCCTCCACCATTGTCCCAGCGTCCCTCAATGCCTCCCCTCCTGTGTAAGCTTCCTGCGAAGACAGTTCTCAGTTTCCGTCGCCTTTGGGCACTTGTTATTCCCTTATTCAGTTTCTTCATATTCTGCATCTGAGAGAGATCATTCTGTGTTTCTTCTAAAGAACACATTTTTATCTTGTTTTCTGGTGTTTGGTTCACACCCAGCAATCCTCAGCACGTACTCAGGGCTCTGCACTCAGGGACCATTATGGCACCAGTAATCAAACAGGATTGGCCACCTGCAAGCCAAGTGCCTACCTACTGTGCTAAGGCGTCAGCTCCCTTAGGCGAATATGAATCAATAAGCACATACTGGATCTTCCGGTGTGGCTGGAAATGTAATTATAATGTTTTCCCCCCTTTATTTCCTGTTTGGAGGGAAGTTTGGGGGGCATGCTCGGTGGTGCTCAAGGTTTGCTCCTGGCTCTGCAGCCAGGGATCACTCCTGGTGGGGCTTGGGGAACAGTATGGTATGTCAGGCACCAAACCTAGGTCGGCTGCATGCAGGGCAAATGCCCCATCTGCTGTACTATCTGTTCAGCCCCTGCTCCCCCCCAAGTATGAGCACCTCAAGTATGAGCAAAGAACAAAAATTAAAGCGTACTTTTTTCTTTTTCTAACTACTGCAATTGCAATAATACTCCACTGTTTCCTGTTATTTTAGAGCTACATTGACTGTCTGTTGTTTGAAACATTATTTTTAGAACATTTATTTTCGGTGTGAATTCTTGAGTTTCCAAATAGCCGACTAATAAATGAACTTCCAGCCTACTGTTTATGTGTAATTTGATGACCTTTCATCCTGAAATGGTTCAATTTTTAGAGCAGATTCTGAAACTGACATTGCTGTTGTTTTGACTTTATGTGCAAAAGAAAGTAACTGTGAATTCACCAGTAGGGACATGGGGTGCAGCCAGTGGTAAATCCAGTTGTTTGGTGTGCACATCCCATGGTGATTCCACACAGACCTGACGATGTGAGTGAGCGAACAGGAGTGGGTGAGGAGTCAGTACAGTGGGGAGTGTGGAGAGCTTTTGAGACACTGTTAGCACATTTCGATATAGAACTTTTCCTTTGTTACTGTCTCAAAAAAAGAAAAACAAAGCATCATGAGAAAATGGCATTGCTCCACACAAATGGATATTAAGATTTGATTTATTCCTAAGATGTAGTTTCTTTCCTGTTTACTGGATAGTCAGTTTTGAAGATTTCTGCATACAGAAAAAATGAATATATAGCTACAGATAAATCTATGTAACTAGAGATATGTAGAGAACTGATATTGGTGCAGTCAAATAGATATATTGGGTCACACCCAGCGATGCTCAGGGGTTACACCTGGCTCTGCACTCAGGAATTACTCCTGGCAGTGCTCAGGGGACCATATGGGATGCTGGGAATCAAACCCAGGTCAGCCACGTGGAAGACAAATCCCTACCTGCTGTGCTATTGCTCCAGCCCCCTCAAATAGATTTTTAATTGTGTTTGTTTTAAATATACATTTCAAAAACTCATAGATATCATAATTTTAGCCCAGTTTTTAAAATAAAATTCTTAATAATTTTTTGTATGATATCACACATTGAAAATTGATTTTATTTTAAAGTAAAGGTTTTAGAATTGATTAAACATGAAGATAAGAAATAATTATTAAATTGTGTTTACATCTATTATCAAAATGGCAATCAGATTTTCCCTAATTTGTTATTTTTTAATTATAATACTGGCAAGTATAAACCATCATTAAAGCTTAAACATGAGGATATGAAAGTGTTTGTGTAGAAATCTGAGTTCTGCTTTTCATCTTTGCACTTCATTCTTTCCATACAACTTGTCAAGATGATGTTTTAAAGAATGGCTTGAAATTCTTTTAATGTGTTAAAATTTCTTTTTTTTATATAATTAAACAGTAGAACTAGAATCCTGGGTGATTATGGTGATTAAAAAGTCATCATTTTCTCTCCAGAGAATTCAACTTTCATCATTGGGTAAAAATTCTCAATTCTTCTATTTAGTTTTCTCCCCCCCAGGGAAGAAGTTATGTTTTCTTCTGTTCTTATGCTTTCTCTTTTGGACAAATGGAAATGTGAGTGAAGGTACTACTCAGGTTGAATTAGTTTTGATGTTGCTAAGCAAATATTAAAATTACACAACAAAAGATACCCCTTTTTTAAAAAATCTTACATGCAAAGACCATCTGGTGCATATCTGAAAACACCTAAGTGGTTAATTGCTTGTTAAATTCCTTTCCTCTTTGGCTACATAAACAACTGAGAAAATATTTACCTTCTCTGTCACGCTAGATTTATTTATGACTTTGTAACTAAAACACAGAAGTGTTATAAATTGAACCCTTTAATCTCAGGAATAACTCATTTTCCTGAAAATTTATATGGCTTCAGCATGTGCAGCAGCGGCTCTAGCGCTCTGATTTACAGCGCCAGGAAATTGCAGGACTCCCCAGCCGCGCTCAGAGCCGCGTCGCTCCAGCTGAGATACCAACTCGCCCTTCTGTCTGGAACCAAGCTACAAACACTGGTATTCTGGCCTGCAGATTCACGTAGGCTAGCTAGAAGGAAACAGAAGTCCAGAATACTAGAAGTTTCTGCTTTCCCCGGTTCATTTAAAAAGGTTTGAAATCTGGTGTCTCCAGATTCTTGGGCTGTGAATTTCAGAGAGCCTGTTCTCTGGCAGCCAACTGAGATAAATCAGGCTTTCCTGTGTTCTGGGTGTTATCTGTGAGCGGGCTCAGAGCCCTCATTGTTGTGGTATGACAACAAAGCCCCACAGAGGGGCTTCTCCTTGGCTCTCTCTCCCGTGCCGTGTGACCAGGCTCCCCTCAGGTCGCATGGGTGCTCGGGGTGAGTGTCCATGCACACAGCTCGAAGGAGGAGGTGGAGTAAGGCGGGCTGTATCAGGTCCCCCTGCTCTGGACTTCTGGCCCTCGGCCCGGCCCCAGACTCCCCCACTGCAGGACTGCAGCTCTCCAGCCTCTAGGAGCCCTTGCTTTACAGGGAGGTTACCTGGAGGCTGAGCTTCTCAGCTTTTGTTTTCAACTCAGTTCCTTCCACATTTTTGCTGCTCAGGACTTAACTCCTTAAGTGTGAGCTCTGGGATCTGAGTCATCGCTGCACACTTTCAGAGCTCACTACAGGACAGGGCTGCTGTGAAATACAGCTCATTGTGGCAGCAGTGGTGCTCCTCAGTATTGTGTAGCTGACAATGCTTCCAATCAGGAGCAGCCTGAAGCGAGTGCTCCCCAGCCTTATACCACTTGCAGTGAGTGCTCCCTGGCCTTGTAAAGCTTGCAGGAGTGCTCCCTGGCCTTATGCGGTTTGCAATGAGTGCCCCCTGGCCTTATACGGCTTTCAGTGAGTGCTCCCTGGCCTTACACGGTTTGCAGTGAGTGTTCCCTGGCCTTACACGGTTTGCAGTGAGTGTTCTCTGGCCTTACACGGCTTGCTGTCTATGCTCCCTGGCCTTATACAGCTTGCATTGAGCGCTCCCCAACCTTATATAGCTCACAGTGAGTGCTCTCCAGCTTTATATGCCAGCAGTGAATATAATACAGCAGTGGCCGTATATAGCTGGCAGTGATTGCTCCCCAGTCCTACATGGCTCACAGGGAGTGCTCCCCAACCTTATGTGCTGGCAGTGAGCACTCCCATATTTATGCAACCTGCATTGACTGCTCCCCTGCCTTAAATGTTGGCACTGAGTACTCCGCAGTCTTACACAACCTGCACTGAGCACTCCACAGCTATCATCTTCAGGATGGGCTGGTCCCTCTAGTAACACTAGCTTGGGGGACTGTGTAGCTGGGACTAGTGGAGGCCCTGGGCTTAGGGTCTGTGCTGTCACTCCATGATCGGTTGTGGGGTTTCACTGAGTAAAGAGACCGTGAGCCTGTGAGGGGACCTGAGCGTGAGGCGCAGATAGGACCACAGGGTTTGAGTTTCCTGGGGGGTTGCGATGTTACTAGAGGGAGAGCAGGGAAGATAGAAAGAGACTGTTGAGGAAACCAGTACTTGAAATGCAGCTTCTCAAGGGCTTTCAGTGGTGGCAATAGCAAACAAGGTCTAGGTGTAGCAGCAGCAGAAGGTGAATTCAGGCACAAACAAGGTGCAGGTGTGGCGACAGACAGGAGAGGGGAGATTTGGGCACAGCGACAAATGGGAGAGTGTGATTTGGGGCTAGAAATGAAGTCTAGGTGTAGCAGCACACAGGGAGGGTGACTTCAGGCAGAAGACAGAAGAGTGACAGACAGAATGGATTAGGGTGAACAGAGTATCATGAAGGAGAGAGGATTGAGACTCAGGAGTATCAGTTTTACTCCTGTTGTAACAAAATACTGGAAATTGAGTGGCTTAACAGTACATAAATGGTATTCTCGTAAAATTCTGGAAGTCAGGTCTCAGGTGGTGGCTGCGTGCTGAGGCTTAGGCCTCATGCAGCCTTCCAGAGAATCGGCTCCTGCGTTTCACATTTCCCGAGCCTGAAGTTTTTCCAGGGCTCCTTCTTTGCAGCATTTTCTCTCTGCTTACCTTTCTCATCAGCTTCTTGCTCCTTTTCTTTCTTGCATCTCTCATATAGCATCTTGCATCTTTCTACGTGTTCTCTTTGTTTCTTTTGGGGCTACACTAGAGATGCCCAGGTGTTACTCCTGGCTCTGCACTCAGGAATCACTCCTGGCAGTGCTCAGGGGACTGTACCTGCTATACAATGGTTCCAGCCCCCAAGATCTTGCATTTCTCTTAAATACCCCTGTCCTGCATATTTGGGGGACACTGAATAATCCAGAATTATTGCCTCCTCTGAAGATCTTTAATTTTATCACATCCACAGAGTCCTTTGTCGCTTCAGGGAACATTAACCGGTGGCTGTCCAGTGGCAGGGTCTTCACAGCTGGGCCTTATCTGTGGGTCAGCATTATCCCCAGAGCAGTATTGGTGGTCATGCACATAAAGTAGAAAGAAAAATTCTCCAGGAATCAGTGCAGGCGGTCTGGTTTGTAGGGAGCAGCTGCAATGGCAGAGTGACAGCTGTGGTCCTGTTGGGGAGGTTGAAGTCAGAGCAGCATTCAGAAGAGTCAGGGAGAAGGTCTGCATACAGAAAACACTTCTCTCCCTGCAGGCCAGGGGAGGGGAGGCGCTGGGGGAGATTATAGAAGGGAGGTGGAGCCGCAAAGGACACCCAGCTTTTTGGTAGAACAAAAAGCCCCTTTCAAAGAAAGGAGGTTAAAAATTCAGGTGATTCTTTTCTACTTACTGAATTTCAGAAAACTCAGTGGGAGATGGGGAAGAGAAAGAGCTGGTCAGGAGGGGGTCAGCAGGACAGGGGAGGAGCAGAGTTCCAAAGAAAGGTCTGGAAAAATGGGATAGGTTCTTCACATTTATTTGCAGAAGTCTTTTAGTTTATTTGTGCCTGATATTCTGGGTAATGCCACTGGCCAGCACTTCCATTCACTTCGTACCAAAGCTAGGAAACTTTTCAAACTTTGCATTTATAGAATATGGTTAAAGTGAGGATTAAGTGATTTGCTGAAGGTATCACAGACAGAGGGAACATGCATATTATCTAATTTGAACTGGAGTTCTCTCTGTCATAACATAATTTATAATATAAATATGTCTAATATAAAATACAATGCAATTTACTTTTGTGAAATGTGTTCCAGATGGAGTAGGCATTAAATAGGAAAAGAAAAGACAAAAAATAGTATGTATAAGAAAACATGTCTTTTTTTTTTATTTAGAGGATAATAAGTTAAAAAGAGACAGGAAAGTCACAAATGAGAACAAATCCATTTGATTGTGAAAAATCTGTGTTTCTATCAGAAAGATGAATAAAACTTTTACAAAAGCAAACTTTAAAAAAAGATCACATTTTACGTTTTCTTGCATAAAGAGCTCATACAAATAGAACATAAAACAACAGAAGAACAAAATTCCAGTACTTGCCCATAGGAAACAAGACCAAAAAACTTTAAAATATCAATTATAATCAATGAAAAGATGAATGTTTAGTATATCCATATATAATATATGTAACATTTATTTGTATTTGTAATGATTCACATGTATAATATATTAAAATTCTTTGACTTTCCTGGGACACAAAAATATGCAAATGGAAATAACTTATCAAATTAATGTTTCATAAAAAGAGAATCCACTGGTACCACTATTAGTCTTCTGAAATGGTTATTTTTACTTAAAGGATGGAAAGTAGTATGGCAGAGGCGGAGGAGATCAAGGACACTTATTTACACCTTGAGCCAATACTGTAACATTGAAGAATTTATTTTATTTTGTTTTTGTTTTGTTTTTTTGCTTTTTGGGCCACACCCGGCGATGCACAGGGGTTACTCCTGGCTCTGCACTCAGGAATTACCCCTGGTGGTGCTCAGAGGACCATATGGGATGCTGGGAATTGAACCTGGGTCGGCTACGTGCAAGACAAATGCCCTACCCGCTGTGCTATCACTCCAGCCCCTAAAGAATTTATTCTTAAGAAATAAATGGAAAACCAAATAAAGCTTTAAAGTGAATAATTGCTGCATTGACAAACAGTTGGAGAGAGTCCAGTGTTCAAGGGGTGTTTAAGCAGGCTTTGCTGGGCCCAGGTGGTTATCCTCAGTCCTGTTTACTCACAGTCCATGTGTGTCTCAAGCACTGCGTAGACTTGCATATCCTGCTTCATGCCTTTAGTGGCCAGCTGACTGGCCCAGTGACTTGATCAGACCGAAGGCATGGAGCAGGAGCAAAGTGTTTCTTTGCTGGCCTCCAGCCCTTGAGAGCTGTGTGTGCAAGCCACATGCCCTTTCCCTTGACCTGGCACCAGTGATGTGGAGCAGGTGAGGGAACAATAGGGACATTATCAGTGTGACAATTCATTCTCTGTGCAGAGAGCAGCAAGTCTTCACTGCTAAAGCCACTAGATTGTGCCGTTGTGCCATGACTCCAAGTATCTTCACTAATAAAGTTCACATGATAATACTGTATCCAATAGAGTGCTTGCCTTGCTTGGCCAATGATCCCCAGTATCCTGAATGGTCCTCTGAGCACTGCCAGGAGTGATCCCTGAGCACAGAGCCAGGAGTAAGCCCTGAGCAATGCCAGGTGTGGCCCCCAAACCAAAACCCCTTACAAAAAAAATTGAATTCATGGAAACAGTGGGTGTGAAATTATAGATAAAAATATAATTTTATTATTTAAAAATAAGATAGGAGGGGCTGGACGATAGCACAGTGAGTAGGGTATTTGGCTTGCACGCAGCCGACCCGGGTTCAATTCCCAGCATCCTATATGGTCCTTTGAACACCGCCAGGAGTAATTCCTGAGTGCATGAGCCAGGAATAACCCCTGTGCATCGCCGGGTGTGACCCAAAAAGAAAAGAAAAAAAAGATAGAATGCTTTAACATTTTATTTTTATTATTAATTTATTTGTTTGTTTATTTTTTAACAGTCAGCTCTTTCTGTTAGCCTGTTTTGCATATAAAATTTTAGGATAATTATATTAAAATAAAATTTTTTAATTGAATCACCATGAGAACAGTTACAAAGCTTTCAGGCTTAAGTCACAGTCATACAATGATTAAACACCCATCCCTTCACTGGTGCACATGTTCCACCACCAAGAACCTCAGTACACCCCCCTCCTACCCCCCACTCTGCCTGTGTGGCAGATGATTTTTCACTTTACACTCTTTACTTTGTTTACATTCAATTTTTGACAGAAAACCCACTATTATTATTTGGAATTCCCCACCCCCCCACAATCAGACCTGCCGTAAAGCCATCATTAGATCATTTGTTTTCTGTTGCTGATAATGAAGAGCATATGATGTCGCATGGCTGCAATAGTGGCTGCACAGTTTTGGAATTCTGGTATTTTGGTCATTAAGTCCAGAGGTATTTCTGCCAGCAGCCGCTTCTTTCCGAGATTGATTTGTGTGCCTCTGGGATCGTGGCCATTCAGGAGTGGAGGAGCAGTTCCTGAGCTGCCTTAACATTTTAACAAATACTTATCCCATACACGGATGAAGGGCTTTTCACTTTTTAAATGATCTTGTAAAATTAAATTCCAGTTTTTCTGTAATGATAAAGAAAATTTATTATTAATAAGTGTTCTATAGTTCTTTGTAAACCAGAAGCACAAACACACACACCATTTTAGTGACTTCTAGAGACACAAACATCTAGTTTTCTGTATCCATTGAAGCATTGTAGCACTGTAGCACTGTCGTCCCGTTGTTCATTGATTTGCTTGAGCAGGCACCAGTAACGTCTTTAGTGTGAGACTTGTTCTTACTGTTATTGGCATATCAAATACACCACGGGTAGCTTGCCAGGCTCTGCCGTGCGGGTGGGATAGTCTTGGTAGCTTATCAGGCTGTCCAAGAGGGATTGAGGGATCAAACCCCGATTGGCCACATGCAAGGCAAATGCCCTACTCACTGTGCTATCACTCCAGCCCCATCCACTGAAGAGGAGTAGGAAATTGAAACCAATGAGCAGAGAGCTGTGCACTCCGCCAGAGCCCAGGCAGGTGAGGATTACTAAATGAAGAGAGTATGCTGAGCCATTAAGTTCTTCTCCCAAATCATCTCAGAGTCTTGGAAGTCTTTCACTAGGATTCAGTTCCATGCTTGACGAAATGTAGCATAGACTTTGTTCACTTTGTTCTTTCAAATTCTGTTATGAATTGTTTGTTTTTGTTTTCGGACCACTCCCAGTGGTGCTCAAGGCTTACTCCTAGTTCTGTGCTCTGGGGTCACTTCTAGCAGGGCTTGAGGACTCTATATGGTACCTGGGATTGAATCCAGGTTGGCCATGTGCAAGACAAGTATCTTGCCTGCTGACAATCTTATAGTTCCTTTTACGATTTTTTTTTCCATTTTCTTTTTGTTGGTTTGTTTGGTGGTGATGGTGAGTTTTAGTTAAGTCTGTCCACCTTTTCTTTGTTTCCTGTTTCTTTCAGAATGAACTTTCCTAGCCTAGGTATTTTAAATTTTCCCTTCTTTTTCTTAGGATTCCTATGGCTTCATTTCCCCCTTTAAACCTTTGGTTAATGCATGGAGGGGTGAGATGCTGAAAATGTACAAGATTTGGAACCAACTGTAGTTTACTAACTGGTTTTTAAAGACTCATCTCCCAGTGGTCTGCAAAATCTGCCTTTGTTCCATGTTCAGGCTTACTTAGGTTGATTTGCGAACCGCATCAGGATTTATCTTGAAGCTTTCCATTTCCTGAGGGTCCTGAGCAGGTAGGCAGTTACTTATGGGGGTCTCTCTGGTTTGTGTTGGGCACAGATGCTGTCTGACCGGATCCATTCATCCACTGGGTCCAACACCCCCACGGATTTCACATGTTCTTCCTGATGTCTTCATGCATCTTTGTTTTGTACATTTTTCAGTTTGAATGTTTCCACTGATTTGTACTGTGTTTACAGAATGACATTCTGAGTCTCTCTTCACACCTTTATATGTGTGTTCCAAGTGTGACTCAGGAATCTCACCGCTTACCTCTCTCCTGTCCCTCAGACAGTCTCTCGGTTTTCACTGGGTCTGGGAGTTACTTCAGTTCCTTTTGCTTTAGTGACTCATATTCCCAGTATGAATGAAGCCATCTGGTCACTGCCTCTCATTTCCTTCCATATTTCACTTAGGACAGTCATCTCAAGATTCATCCATTTGTCTCAAAAGATATACTTTTTCTCCTTTTCACTGCCAGAGTAGTATTCCAGGTCATGGTCAATTCTTCTCTGTTGTTGGAATTGGGTATTTGGCACATGCTTACTTTGTGACTGGCATTCATTCTTTATTTATTTTTTATTTTTTTATGGTTCCAGGGATTAAATTCAGGTCACTGCTGTTCAGGGTATGTACTTTGCTGCTCACTGACATCTCCAGACCATGACTGGCATTGTTGATCAATACTTAAACCTTTTAGATACTGAGTAGATATAAAACAGGATTTGAGGGAATTTTTAAGTGTATCTATAGAAGTATATAGAGATGTATTCATAGCATAGAGAAGATTTTTGCTGCCTCTTCCCAATGTTTGTCTATTTACACATATCCTTGACTTGTATGGCAAATTGAGCTTTCAAAGTAATGCCGGCAGTTGGAGAGGTGAACATCATTGCTCTGTTTATGTCTTACTTAAAACAAGAGTTTTTCTTGTTTATTTTTATTTATTTGGTTTTGAGGTCACACCCAGCTGTAATCAGGGCTTACTCTTGGCTCTGCACTCAGAGATCACTGCTGGTGAGCTCAGGGGACCATATGGGATGCCAGGGACTGATCCTGGGACTGCCCTGTGCAAGGCAGGTGTCTCACCCGCTGAGCTGTCCCTCCAGCCTCTAGAGTGTTCTTGTTTGCTTTGATTTGAGAGGGGACAAGTGTGTTTGAGAGAAAAAAACAAAACATTCCAAGATGCATGGTATAATTTTCAAATCACAAAGCCTTCAAAGTTCCCCAGGGAAGCAGGTTGTACTGTGTTCAAGTTCCGGGAGTATTGGCCTGAGCAGATGTGGCTCTTCCAACGAGCAAGAGGTGAACTGCCACGATTCGTTACACAGTAGCAGCATGGAGAGCCACGCTCTGGATCCAGACAACGCACGTCGAGTCTGAAGGTGATCTGAGATATCCCTTACCCAAGGTTTCTGTGGGCCCCCGAGGTAGCAGTGTGTCAACAGCACCCCGTCTGATGGCGGGCCTACCACGAACTTGAACAAATGGTAAATATTTTATTGTGTTACAGTGAGTGACTAATAAAAGGGGAAAACAAGTGATAAAGTGTTAAAACAAGTGAGTGGTTACGGTGATTTCCTCACCGTATGGGTAGGAACAGAAAAGCCAATTGATTAAAATGGAAAAATCTATGTTCTCTGTTCTACTGTCTGCCATAGAGTCATTCTCCAGTCCCCTAGAGGCCCGAGAGTGACAGGTTGCTGGCCGGCAGTATCCTTCCAGTGGCCCGTGTGCCTCTGAGTCCGGTCCTCACCGTGTGGGGTTATTGCCGTCTGAGGGCAGTTTTCCTCTCCAGTAGCGTAAGTGCTAAGTGGGTTGCTTCCCTCAATGCACACATCTTCAGGTCCTTAACTTTGCCATGACGCAATCCCTCTTTTCACATATGTATGTTTTTCTCTGTCTCCGGGAGGCTTTGAAATTCTGACTGATTTATGGAGAGTGAAAAGTGAACCAAACTTTCTCAGAACATTAAAAAAAAACCTCAAGACACTTAAAAGCTAAACTCAAACAATATTTGAGATGATTTATACGATTTCAGCAATAACTTTTTCCACTTAAGCCTGTCTAGGCTAAACAATCATTTTTCAGGGCCGCGTCCTTTAAATGAAAGCAGTGAAGGTTTATACATCAGGTGATAGTTTACATTTATTTCAAAACCACTTTTTCTAACTTGTTTTTATTCTTAAAACCTAGTGTATCCAATTAAAAAGTTGGACCAGTCCTATATTAGATTCAAACTAACATCAATAAAGAATGACATAGAAGATCTAGTAACTTCTTATTTTGAAATCTAGTTGATAGTCAGTTTTCCTAAGTTGCAAAAATAGTTCTCCCATACTTTTCACCCAGTTTTCCCAATGATAATATTCCTTGTAACTATAATGTATTGTCAAATCCAGAAAACAAATATTGGGTTGGTATTTTAATTCAGTAACTAAATTCCTTTCACTGCTTCTACTTGCTTATTATGGTTACTTGCCCAGTCTTTTATTTTCAGGATGATTCATTTAAAATGGCTAGCTAATCAGATGATTCATAAATTTAATTGATAACTCACAATTCCTCTTGTCCTACTGAGCCTATAGCCAGAGGCATGAAAATAGGACTGATAGAAACAGAACCAGTGAACAGTTACCTGCTCTTTGTTTTTGAATCTAGTGAAGTGTTAGAAATGCAGGGAACAAGAGGCCATTCATCTTTGAATAATTTACTTATCTGACATCTATTTAGAATCAGATATATGCTATAAAATCATCTACTGCTGTATCCTTGGCTTCTCTCTCTACCTATAATACTGAGTTGCTTATCTTGCATTGAGCCATTGACTTTTAAACATTTCTACATACCTACAGTAAGAAATACATTATGGTGGCTGGGGAGATAGTACAATGGGTAGGGCACTTGCCTTGCATGTGGTAGACCTAGGTTCAATCCCAGGTGTCTCAAAAGGTCCCTGAGCCTGTCAGGAATGATTCCTAGAGTGCAGAGCTGGGAGTAATCCTTGAGCATTGCCAGATGTGGCATCGAAAGAAAAGAAAAGAAATGCATTATGTTTTATGATCTGTCCTACAAATATGTGGCAAACTGAAACAAAAGTACCAGACACCAAAAGTTATCTTGACTTTTTATATGCTCTAATTTATTTATTTATTATTGAATCACCTTGAGATTAGTGACAAGCTACAAAGTTGTTCATGATTGGGTTTAAGTCATGCAATGTTCTAACACCTGTGCTTTTACCATTTCCCACCATCAGTGTCCCCAGCTTTCCTCCCGCCAACCCCGCCAACCTCACCCCACCAAGTCACCCCCATCTCCCCCTATGGCAGACACCTCTCTCTCTCTCTCTCTCTCTCTCTCTCTCTCTCTCTTCTTTTGCTCCTTTATTTTCTGCTCTGGGTCTTTCTTTCCTAATGCTCATCACAGCTAGCTTTACTGTTTTTTGTGAACCTCTAATACACAGTACCCTGTGATTTGGAAGAAATGTTGACTGACACTGCCCAGATAACCCTTCATTCCCATCACTCAAAAGGACGTTTCCAGAGGGTCATAGAACTTAGCTGTTTAGAACTAAACTTACAGCTGCTGTTCAGTCTCAGCACCATCATTTTTTCTTAGGAAAGATGACTATTCAGTTCATTTGGAAGAGCACATGAGCAGACACAGTGTGATGGAATGGGAGCTCGGTTACGGATATGAAAGTCGTCTGCTTTTACCGCATGGAGTCAGAAATGACATTTTATTTGGGCATAGTCACTTTTAATTTAGGTTTTCCCTGATTCTGCTGGGTAGGGAGGAAGGATAGAGGGTAACGTGTATAGAAGGTAGAGAATGACAGTGAAGACAGGAAAATATAATAAATGCATTGAGTTTCAGTGAAGGAAGCTGGCTCTAATTTAGGGGTCATGAATAAAATTGGGATCGGATAGTAAGGAGGGCCATACATGACCCTGGGGCAGTGGGGACACCTTTAAGGCCAGAAGTTTGTAGGTAGAATAGTGACATAAGTGGAGATAGCAGAGGAGAAGGCTAAAGGTTCATAATGAAGCATAAGCTAGAAAGTACAAAGATTGAAGGCTGAGAGAAAAGTTATAACTGAAAATGAATAAACTGAAATATATAGTGATTTTTGCCTTATACACAAATATAAACTTCTATTTATAAAAATACTCTACTTGATCATATGTTTTCTTTCCTGCCTCTGCAATGCTCTTACATTTTTAAAAGTATTTTTTTGCCCTTCATTTTGGTTATTTTATATAGAAGAGTTTTGAAGTATAAAATTCATCATGTTGAAAGTTAAAGTCCCTCCATCCAATTTCTCTCTTATTTTCAAAAGGTTTTCCTTTTTGCTTTTGCTTTTTGATACATTCTGAGGACTTGTCTTTTTGGGGGGAGAGAGGGGGCGGCAGGTGAGTGGGGCAGGGTGCACACCTCGATCTGTTCATAGTGGTGACTATTCGTGGCAGTGCTTAGAGGAACAGGTGTGTTACTGGGGTCAAGGTGGAGTTGACTGCCTCTAAGCACAGTGTCTTAGCCTTTGTGTCAGCACTCTTGCCTTGGGGTTTGTCTGTATTTTTTTCTTTTTCTGCTACTGATTTTGTCTGAATCATTTTAGTTTTAACCTTAGCTTTTTGGTTTTAACTCTTTAAAAAAATGTCTTTTCCATCACATCTTTTTCATCACATATCTTTTCCATCACATCTTGAGCATGTTTAACAAGTTTAATTCTCTTGGTCATAGTATGCACATGTGCATGCGTGCATGCGCACGCACGCGCGCGCGCGCACACACACACATACACAGAGGCACATAGATGATGCTGTTCCAAATCTGTTCACTGGCAGTAGTGCTATACATAATGGAAAATATAATAAATGCATTGAGTTAAAATTGTCAGCACTTACCGATTGGATGACAGTAACTGGAAATAGAGAATCCAGACTCAGTGTTGATCTTCAACATAATAGACAGCATCTAGGTAAAAGCAGTAGCTAATATTAATCTCAGTGGTGAAAGAGGAAAAGATTTTTCCTAAAGTAGGAATAAAGAGGACTTCTGACATTCTCCTTTCCATTTTTTTCAGTATTTATGAGATTGTAGCCAGCACACTCAGGCACTAAAAAGAAGTTAAAAACAGTCAGGCTTGGAAAGAAAGTAAACTCTGTCTATTTGCAGATGACATGAAATTATATGTAGAAATTCTAAAGGCTCCACCAAAAACCAAAACCAAAATGTAATCCCCAAAACTGTTCAGACAAAATCTGTGGGATACATAAATACAGAATTCAATCAAATTTTTCTACATTAACATGAAATGTCCACAAAACAAATAAAGAAATCCCCTTTAAAACACAAAAAAATAATCAAATACTTAAGAGTCTTTAGCCAAAGAGGCAGGAGATATGCACACTGGAAACTGTGAGACTGATAAAGGAAATGATAGAAAACATGAGTAAATGAAAAAGTATTTTATTTGCATAGATTGGGAGAACTAATACTGTTAAAAGATCAGAAGCAATTTACATATTTAATGCAATCTCTACTGCACTATTACCCAAAATTCCAGTGGCATTTTCACAGTATTTTTTTAATCCTAAAATTTGTATGAAACCATAAATGGTGTTGGAAGAAGCAGATAGTCACATGCAAAAAAGAAAAAAGAAAAAAAAAACTAGGACAATATCTCATATTTACAAAAGTTAATTCAAAGTGTATTAAAGACCTTGAAATAAGACTGAATTTATCAAACACATTGTGGAAAACATAGCCCGAGCTCGCCAGCATATGGACCCCAGACATGTTTTCAATGATTTGACTCTATTGTTAATTAAAGTTAACAAACTCAAAAATAAACTACATCAAATTAAAAATCATTGCATGGCAAAAGAAATTTAGGCTATAATAAAATAGTTACTTACATCAGATAAAAAGGACTAATATCGAATTATATAAAGCACTATGTGGGGAGAGGTTAACAGATACTTCGCTGAAGAAAACATGAATTCCTAGAGGCTGGAGAGATAGCTCAGTGGGTAGGGCATTTTCCTTGCATGTGGCATGGCCAACCCAGGTTTGATCCCAGCATTTAATGTGATCCCTAGAACCCTACCAGTGATCGATGCACACAGAATCAGGAGTAAGTCCTACCGAAAAGCCCTGAACAAACTGTTCTATCTCACTCTCTCTCTCTCTCTCTCTCTCTCTCTCTCTCTTGCCTTTTGGGTCACACCTGGTGACGCACAGGGGTTACTCCTGGCTCTAGACTAAGGAACTACTCCTGGTAGTGCTCAGGGGACCATATGGGATGCTGGGAATCGAACCCGGGTTGGCCGCATGCAAGGCAAATGCCTTACCTGCTGTGCTATCACTCCAGCCTCTCTATATATCTTATTATCAGGGGAGTGCAAATCAAAATAGCAGTGAGATACTGTGTCACACCAGTGAGACTGGCACATAACAAAGACTGGAAAGACCCAGTGTGTGTATGTGGTGTTGGGGGAAGGCGGGAATGTGGTTAAGTAAAAGGCACCAGTGTTTAGTGGGAGTGTTGTTTTGTTTAGCCTCTATGGAAGAGCAGTGTGGAGATTCCTCAAAAAATTGATAATAGAGCTTTCATATGACCCAGCAATTCCATTTCTCTGTATCTGTTCCCCAAACCAAAAAAATTTCTTTAAAAAAGATATGCACATCTATGTTGATGGTAGTGATTAGCACATAAACAGTATATGGAAACAACCCGAAAGTCAATGACAGATGAGTGGATAAAAAAATTGTGGTATATATACAGAAAGGAATACTGTACATCTCTAACAAAAGATAAAGTCATGTGGTTTGCTGCAACTTGACTGGAATTAGAGGGTATCATCCTAAGCTAAATTTAAGCTGGACAGGGACAGATACCAGATGTTCTCAAGCATCTGTGGTACAGAGAGACAAAACAAGGAAATGGGCAGTGTTGAACATTCAGCTCAGTAGAGGGAAGTTCTCTTTTCAAAAAATGGTGTTGGGACCTCTAGATATCCATGTGCAAAGTTTCACTCTCACTAATACCACAAACAAAACTTGTCTCCAAGCAGATCTAAGACCTAAGTGTAAGAGTGAAAATGGAGAATTCCTAGAAGAAAACAAGGCATAAATATTTGTGTTCTTTGATAAAGCAGTGGTTTCCCTTGACCTTTGATTATATAACAGATTATCCTGTAGTGGAGGGGGCTTATGTGGAGGCTTCAAGGGAGAAAGAGACAACCACAAATGACAAGGTTGGTGGTGCTGAAGGCGCAGTAACTTTATACATCAAACCATAAACCTTAGCACTAGTTTTAACAAAGTACAAACAAATTGACACCTAAGTCATACCCAACTTTGGTAGTTTAGACTCATTAATTTTTGAAAAGTAGGAATGACACTCAGGAAGGCAGGTAACATGGGGAGGATATATATCTGAGGAAGGCATAATCTTACTACACATAAAGATCTACAACTCAAAAATAAAGAAAAGCTACTCAAATATAGGCAAAGAATTTGAGTAAAAAATTCTACAAAGATGCCAGAGTGCTAGTACGGCGGGTAGGGTGTTTGTCTTAAATGTGACCAACCTGGGTTTGATCCCTGTCACCACATATGGGCCTCTGAGTACCGCCAGGAGTGATTCCTGAGTGCAGAGCCAGGAGTAAGCCTGAGCACAGCCAGTGTGGCCCCCAAACAAGCAATTCCTCCAAAAGATACACAAACATTTTGTAAGTGCAGGAAAAGATGCTTAATGTCACTTGGACAGATATAGAAGAAAAGACAGGCAAATAGTCTTGACAAGGAGTAAATAAAATTGTGACTCACTTCTGGTAGTAATGTAAAATGGTACAGCAACTTTGGAGAAAGTTTGGCAGCTAAATATACAAGCCACCAGTTCCACTCCTAGGTGGAAGAAGTGAACACATGCCCTCTGTAAAACTGAATTTAATAAGCAACGTTTTTCCAGACTAGTCAAAAAAGAGGAATGACTCAAAGTCCTTCAATTGCCATTTTAATAAATAAGATATGCATCCACATAATGAATTATTTAGTCTTCAGAAGAACCAAAACATTCCTGACCCCTGAAACATTGTGCACATTGAAGGAAGCAGACATGAAAGGTAAGCTTGTGGAATCCATATGTACAAGCTATGCACAGTTTCTTTTCTTTCTTTTTTTCCTTTTTTTTTTTTGCTTTTTGGGTCACACCTGACAATGCTCAGGGGTTACTCCTGGCTCTGCACTCAGGAATTACTCCTGGCAGTGCTCGGGGGACCGTATGGGATGCTGGGAATCAAACCTGGGACGGCAGCATGCCAGGCAAACGCCCTACCCGCGGTGCTATTGTTCCAGCCCCTATGCAGTTTCTTTCTTTCTTTTTTTAATTTTATTGAATCGCTGTGAGATAATTACAAGCTTTCATGTTTGGGTTACAATCACACAGTGATCAAACACCCATCCCTCCACCAGTGCACATTTCCTACCATCAATATCCCCAGTATACCATGCCTTTCCCACCCTCCCCCTGCCTCCATGGCTATGCACAGTTTCATAGAGTCAGGAGAGTAGTGGTTGTCTGGGGCTGGTGGAAGGAGAGAACTTCCTCCTTTGGCAGCGGATGCTAGTGGGTGACGGTTACTTTGAAGGGTGATAAAAATGTTCTGTAATTGGATATTGGCGGTGGTGGTTGAATATACTTTGTGTACTTGTGTGAATATACTTTAAAGTCACTGAATCATACTGTTTAAAAAGGTTAATTTCAAGGTGTGTGAAAAGTGAATGCAGATACAATGCATTGGTATATAGAAGGGCTGAAATGTTGACATATGGTGGATTCACTGGCAGTGACTGAGCTGTTGCACAAGATAGGGATCTGCTTACAAAGAGTAGTTCAGGCTGTTATGTGGAATCAGGTTCACCATAGTAAGCAGAGATTTAGAAGAAAATGTAGAACCATCATTTTTTTTTTAACTGTTATTGAATCATTGTGAGATAATTACAAGCTGTTCATGATTGGGTTTCAGTCAAACAGTATTCTAATACCCATCCCTTCAGCAGTGTACATTTCCCAGTACTAGTATCCCCCCAGGTTCCCTCTCGTTATCCTCCACCCCCCACCTCCGCCTGCCTCTATGGCAGGCCGCCTCCTCCTCCTCCTCCTCCTCGTCCTCCTCGTCCTCGTCCTCGTCCTCCTCGTCCTCGTCCTCCTCCTCCTCCTCCTCCTCCTCCTTCTTCCTCCTTCTTCCTCTCTCTCTGCCTTTCTCTGTCTCTGTGTCTGTCTCTCTCCCTCCCCCTTTTGAGCATTGTGGTTTGCAATATTTATACTGAAAGTAGAACCATCATTTCAACCATGAACAAGCCATCACTCAACATTGATTCTATTTTTGTAGGGGGCAGGATGGTTTGGGTCATGCCAGTGTTGCTGATGCTTACTCTTGGCTCTACACATAGGAATCACTCCTGGCAGTGCTCCAGGGACCACATGCAGTGCCAGAGATTGAAAATGGGTTAGCCACATGCAAGACAACCGCCCTACCTGCCATACTAACATAGTCAAACACTGATCCTTTTGACTATTAAACCTTGACCTTACAAACTTTGAGTATCAGAAAAAAGCTACTATATAACTTAGTATAATATGTGATGTAACAGTTGATAAAATTTCTAAATGAAGAATTATAGTACTTATAATGCTTATAATGCTCTTTTTATAGTACTTATAGTACTCTTTTTTGTAGTCATCATAAATTTTAATCAATGGTTGATTATTTTAACTAACACTTTTTTAATTGCAGTACCACATGCTAGGTAACATTACCCACATTTCTAGTTGTTTCAGTCATGTAGCACTGTAGCACTGTTGTCCCATTGTTCATGGATTTGCTCGAGCGGGCACCAGTAACATCTCCATTGTGAGACTTGTTACTGTTTTTGGCACATTGAATATGCCACAGGTAACTTGCCAGGCTCTGCCGTGTGGGCAGGATATTCTCAGTAGCTTGCCGGGCTCTCCGAGAGGGGCAGAGGAATTGAACCCTGTTTGGCTGCATGCAAGGCAAACTCCCTACCTGCTGTGCTATTGCTCCTCTAGGATCACTAAGGTTTCAGCCAAAACTATAGCTATTTAATTTTTGAAACTTGAGAAATAATTTAAGAAATTGCTAAAATTCTTCAGAGGAGCTGATCAGGGAGGATTAATGATGTGTTGATGGGATTAGGCAGCCCTCATATTTTCAGAGGATCAAGCCATGAATTTTATATGTCAGCTGCTTTGTAAAAATAAAGGTTGTGACATGAACTGTAGTGACATACTGTCACCAATTCTGGACTGCCCCTTCAGAATATGTTGTTACTTAAGATGCTTCTGGAATGCCTTCTTGGGCATTCACAGAGCGGGGAGAGTTATGTATTCCTGGAAGTGAGTGTTTTTATTTGCTTATCTTTTTGCCATTCTTATGAACTTAGTCTCATGTTAGCAGGAACATAATCCCTAGTCATATGTTTTACTAATTTGTATGTGGGAATACAGGTCACAGACACGAAAGGCAATAGTTCTGATCTTTTAAAGTTTGTAATCCTGTCTTTTAATATGATCTGGAGGGATTTTTCACATGTGGATTTGAAAACAGACTTGGAAAGCAGCAAGGAAGTTGAGGAAATGCCATTTGAAGTGTCTGGGTCAGGGTTGGTAGGTGAGGGCCAGTGAAAGGAAGATTCAGTGCTGCTTTTCACAGTGGAAGGAGCACTGTCACTGACTTGCAGGGACTCAGAGTTGGACATTATTCTCTGTTGCTGATAGACCTGTCCCCAGTTCAATGAGAAATTATAAAAAGTTGGCAACTTTTTAACTTTAATTCTGTGACTTCAGAAATTCAGACATTCACGTTCATATGTAATCAGTAAGTGCACCAATTTTAACCTTTTTGTTGACAATCTATAATTTCAGTAATTGTAGAGAACTAAGACTTAGCAACGTCAGCTGTCTCTAGATTAATCAGTGTTTTGATTTGCCTTCTAACGTCTTTCATTGGTATTAATTGAAGCCAGACACATGGTGCAGAGAAGTGAAAAACTTCTTTCTTGTCAAAGGGATGCTGTTGACACCGACCAGCCCATCCAGCTCTGAGACGCTTGATCGCTTTCTCTCAGCCATGGGAGGCAGGTGCCGTCATGTTCAGGACGAGACTTCAGGGCAGTCTGGGAGATGGTGAGGGGTGGACAACTCTGAGGGCCAAGCCCAGAGTCACCCGGCTGCCTCATTGAGCAAAGCTCAGTAGAGTGTCTGTCTCCCCATGGTCCCGAGGACCTAGTTTGTGGACACGCCCCTCGGGTACAGCTCTCACAGTGTGGCCCAGGGGGAAGGGTGAGCCCTGCGTGTTCTTTGTCCAGACACCCAGGTCCGCTGCGTCTGCCGGTCATTGGAAACAGTGCTAGGATAGGCATGGGGAGCAGGTACCTCCTGAGATGATTTTTGTTTCCTTTAGATAAAAACTTGGGTATGGAACTGTTAAATCATGCAGTAGCTCTAATTTTTATTTTCCCCTTTATTATTGGGAAGGGGCTGAATCCCAGGCTCAGTGGGCCCTGGGCCACTCCCCTTGTTGCTTAGTCCATGGTGCAGACCTGACCCTATTGTCTGCAATAGACCAGGCCCCGATGGGTGCTTAGGCAACAGACCACACGTAGCCGTGCTTGGTCTGCGCAGTACTGGGAGTGGGCCAGGACCTGTGTGTGCACAGTGCTCTGGAGCTCTCCCCACAACCCAGAATGCTAGTTTTCAGTCTGAGGAACCCTGTGTGGTTTGCTGCCCCAGCCCCTTGTGTTCTGTTCCCTGCCACACGGTCCAAAGGGTCCCCCACCTAGAAAGGAAACAGCATGCCCTGGCCAGCATTTGCTCTTACTGTTTTCTTGACAGGTGCCACCCCAACCCAAGTGTGAATATATCGCTGGCTGTGGTCTTGGTTTGTGTCTCTTTGAGGACTGAGCTCCTTTCTCTGGGCCATGCCCACTTGTCAGTCTCCACTGGATAAATGCCTACTCACATCCTCTCCAAGCCTAATTTGGTACTTTTTCCTGTTGCATTTAGACCTTTATTTATTATACTGTTACTATTGTTGGTATTATTTTGTTTCTTAGGCCAGACCTGGTAGCACTCAGGGCTTATTCCTGCCTCTGCACTCAGGGACCATCACTCTTGGCAGGGCTTAGAGAACCACATGTGGTGCCAGGGATCCACCTGGGTTAACCCCGTGCAGAGCAAGCACTTACTCTCTCTACTGTCTCTCTAATCCCTAGGAGATCCTTATGTATTTTAGATATGTAAACATTTTTATATATATTGGGGTATGTATGTGTGTATTCCTTATTACATACATGACTTGCAATTATTTTCCCCATCCTGTAGCTTCCTTTTTAACCTTGTAGCGATTTTCTTTAATATCCAGGACCTTTTAGTTTGATCTATACTTGTTTGCTTTTGTCTATTGTAAAATTCAAGAGATTTTACAGTAACAGATGGGAAGGTGCATTTCCCCTTATGTTATCTTCTAGAGGTCCTTTAAGTTCAGTTTTAGTTGGGAGGTGGGGAGCTCCCAGCCAAGGCTCAGGGGTTCCCCAGAACTACTCTCAGGAGTACTGACCATGCCAGGCCAGATGATTCGTGCTGGGCCGCCTCAGTGATGAGACAGTGCTTGGGGCCCTCCAGGGCCTCATTTGAGGTGCAGGAAGGCCCCCAGGGTAAAGTGGGCAGTGCTTGAGGAGCAAGAGACCACCAGAGATCAAACCAAGGTTCCACATATGCAAACTGTTTGCTCCGGATGCTCTGGCATACTTTGGTACTTACAGTTTCGGTTTTTAATAAAGTTCGACTTAAATCCATTTTTGTTTCTTTTTTGTTTGATTTTGGTTTTGGTTTGGGGAATATACCCAGAGATGCTCAGGTGTTACTCCTGGCTTTGTGCTCAGGAGGCACCCCTGGCAGTGCTCAGGGGACCATAGGGGATTCTGGAGATATAACACTGGTTGGCCATATGCAAGGCAAATGCCCTACCTGCTGTACTGTCTCTCCGGCCAGTAACTCCATTTTGGATCAGTGTTTGTGTATGACTAGTGACCGATTTCTCTTCTTCATACTCTGTTTTCATGTGACAGTACCACTTTCCCTATATAGCTCTCCCACATCATGTATTCTTGGCTTCTTTGTTGTAAATTAATTGGTCATGTATTTGTGGATTTATTTCAGAGAGCTCTAGTCTGTTCCATTGAATTCTGTTTTCCTGCCAATACCATACTGTTTTGATTACTGTAGTTTTGAGATCTAGTTGAAATCAGAGCGCATGGTACTTCCAGCTTTGATCTTCCTCTGAGATGTGCTTTGGCTATTCAGGATCTTGTGTGGTTGTGTATAGATTTTAGGATACTTGCTTCTGT
This sequence comes from Sorex araneus, assembly GCF_027595985.1. NCBI lineage: Eukaryota > Metazoa > Chordata > Mammalia > Eulipotyphla > Soricidae > Sorex > Sorex araneus. The sequence continues at coordinate 225,936,654 of NC_073302.1, forward strand.
CTCTGAAAAAGCCATTGGGATTTTGATAAGGATTGCATGAATCTATAGCTAATTTTAGATAATATAGACATTTAATAATATTCTTCCAGTCTCTGAACAGATTATTTTTCCATTTATTTTTTTCTTCTTAAATTTCCATCAATAATGTTATGCAACTGTGTCCAGACATTTCACCTACTCAGTTAAATTCATTTCTAGGTTATTTCTCTTTGATGCAGTTATAATTAAGATTGTTTTCATAATTTCTCTTCCCAATTAAGTATCTTATTAATGTATAAAAACAAGTGACTTCTGTATATTGGTTTTCTATTCTTTTTTTTCTTTTTGGGTCACACCCGGCAATGCACAGGGGTCACTCCTGGCTCATGCACTCAGGAATCACCCCTGGCAGTGTGCAGGGAACCATATGGGATGCTGGGATTTGAACCCAGGTCGGCTGCGTGCAAAGCAAATGCACTACCCGCTGTGCTATCACTCCAGCCCCTGGTTTTGTATTCTGAAGCTTTACTAAAAACATTACGAGTGTGTGTGTGTGTGTGTATGTGTAGTGTTTTCTATATGTAATTATATATAATGTCACCTGACAATAAAGACAGTATTATTTCTTTTCTTTTTTGGTTACTTAATTTTGTCTAAGTACTTTACTTTTGTTTTTTTAGTATTTTTCCATCAATAAATTTATAATGGAAGTTAGTGTGCTAGTAGATATATAATTATTAATATTTTGTACATCATTAGCAGTATGTTAGAAATCATATTTTTCATATAAAACTGGGTCCAGCTTCCTTAAATGAGCATAATTCTACCATTAGAACAGAAATTAGCACAGGATCTTATAAAATCCTCCTAATGGTACTTTTGGAAATTATTCCAAGTTCCATTGTATTATACAGGAGAGTTTGTGTCTGTTTCATATTGGCATATTGTCAAGCTGTGTTACCATTTTTAACTCACCTTTATTATTATGCTTGTCATTAGTATTGTTTTCTTAAACCACCTTTTTAAAAAAAATTAGGTCACAGTGATGTAACATTTGCAAAATTGTTCATGATTGGATTTCAGTCATATAACGTTTCAATACCTGTTTGAGCCCCCTTTGTACAGACTGATTCTGGGTCACCCAGCAGACTCCCCGAGTCCCGCAGCAATAATATTTTAGCACGTTCCCATACTCATTCTTAATACCAGTTGGCTACAAAAGGCTTCGCATATATATGAGAGAAGAGCCATCTATTGTGTTTTGCCATTTTTAAGCTGAAATAACATAAATAAGTTACAGATTATAATCACCAAATATAAAAAAATGATAATCATACCTATCTGATAAGGGATTAATATCCAGGATATACAAGCCACTAGTAGAATTGTACAAGAAACAAACCTCCAACCTCATCAAAAAATGGAAGAACAAATGAACAGAAGCTTCCTCAAAAAAGAAATAAAAATGGCAAAAGGCACATGAAAAAAATGCTCCACATCACTAATCATTAGGGAGATGAAAATCAAAACAACAATGAGATATCACTTCACACCACAGAGCTGGCACACATTCAAAAGAACAAAAGCAACCATTGCTGGTGTGGATGTGGGGAAAAAGGGATGCTCTTTCACTATTGGTGGGAATGCCGACTGTTCCAGCCTTTTTAGAAAACAATATGCACAATCCTTTAAGAACTAGAAATTGAGCTTCCATATGACCCTGCAATATCACTTCTGGGAGTATAATCTGAAGGGTGCAAAAAAGCAAAGTAGAAATGACATCTGCATCTGTATGTTCATTGCAGCACTGTTCACAATAGCCAGAATCTGGAAACAACCCAAGTGCTCGAGAACAGGTGATTAGTTAAAGAAATTTTGGTACATCTATACAGTGAAATACTACGCAGCTTTTAGGATGGATGAAGTCCTGAAATGTGCTTATAAGTGGATGGTCATGGAGAGTATCATGCTAAGTGAAATGAGTCAGAAAGAGGGACAGACATAGAATGACTGCACTCATTTGTGGAATATAAAATAACATAATATGAGACTGACATTATGTTATAAAATTACATAATATGTTATAAAATGTCTCTTACCCACACAAGTGGCTGTCTTCCCCGGGGCCCCTCGGAGGGGATGGGCTCCAGCTTCCCTCTCCACCCCAAGCAGAGCTCCCAGCAGCCGAAGACCACCAGAACCTACAGCCATTCTCGAGGCCGCTCTCCACACGTTTGGACAGGCCTCACGCATGAAGGTACTGGCAGAGGAACCCAGGTGTGTGTAATCCGATCAACGGCCAACATCCAGATACTTGAAAGCAAGCTCCCAGAAGAGAACGATGCAGAGAGTCTCTTGCCCGCACGCCTGGCTGTCTTCCCCGGGGCCCCTCGGAGGGGATGGACTCCAGCTTCCCTCCCCACCCCTAGCAGAGCTCCTGGCAGCTGAAGACCACGGACCCTAGCTATAGCCATGCTCGAGGCCCCTCTCCACACGTTTGGACAGTGTGATATCTTGTAGCCTACTTCTCCCTTTGGGAGAAACTGGCAAGCTTCCGAGAGTTTCCTGCCCACATGGGACAGCCTTGCAAGCTTCTCATGGTGTATTCATATACTAAATCCAGTAACAAGCTGAATCTCATTCCCCTGACCCTGAAAGAGCCTCCAGTGCGATATCTTTGGGAGGGCCGAGTCGAGAGAGACTTCTGAGATCTCAGGGAAAGGACGAATTGAGAGGTTACTAAACCTGCTTGAGAAATCGACGATTAACAAGATTTCGTGATCGTGAGACTGACACCCAAGGACAGAGTAGACACAAGGGCCAGGAATATTGCTCCATATTTGGAAGCGTGCCTCATGAGCTGGGGGAGAAGACAACTGGACTAGAGAAGGGATCACTACGTCAATGATGGTTGGAGGGATGACTCAGGATGGCACATGTGCACTGAAGTAGATAAAGGACCAAACGTGATAGCTTCTCAGTATCTATGTTGCAAACCATAATGCCCAAAATTAGAGAGAGAGTATGGGGAAAATTGTCTGCCAAAGAGGTAGCAGGAGGGTTGGGATGGGGGAGGGAAGGATAGTGGGGACACTGGTGGTGGAAAACGTGCGCTGGTGGAGGGATGGGTGTTTGATCATTGTGTGACTGAAACTCAAATATGAAAGTTTTGTAACTGAATCATGGTGATTCAGTTAAAAAAAATTGAAATGAATCTCAAGGGTCAGGGATTTATAGTCACAGTGATCATACTTTTCACATGGTCGTATACTTTGGGTCCTGTAATTAGGAACTTCAGGGTGTGCAGGAGCCAGAAAACATGGGCTGTGGATGGAGAAAGACTCCTCGTGTTTCATCCTGTCTCCCACTTCTGTGCCCCAATGGCTACTAGCCTGAGTCTAGGCTTCATTCTGTGGCCAAGACCCTGCAGAGCTGGAGCGATAGTACAGTGGGTAGGGCGTTTGCCTTGCACGCGGCCGACCCAGGTTCGATTCCCAGCATCCCATATCATCCCCCGAGCACTGCCAGGAGTAATTCCTGAGTGCAGGGCCCTGAGCATCCCCGGGTATGACCCCAAAAAAGAAAAAATAAAATATATTCTCTCCATCCAGCACAGGTGCTGCCAGGGCTGTCGGCCTGGACACATCAGAACTGAGCTTCCTCAGAGGGGGGCGCGGGAGCTGCGTGGGAGTGAGAGGGTACCCTTGGAGAGCTGACACTCTAGTGGGGGGTGTGGGATTGGAACCCTGTTATGAACAGAATTGTAATTATGATGCCTCAATTAAAATCTGAAACATAGTAACAATAAATTTTAAGAGAACAGAACAATAGTACTGGGGTTTTTGCCTTGCCCATAGAGGACCTGATTCAGCCCCCAGCACCACATACGGTCTCTGAAACACTTGAGTGATCCAGGAGCACAGAGCCAGGAGTATCCCTGAGTTCCATGGGTGTGGCCCAACCACACCCCTCTCCCATGGTTTAAAAAACACAGTAAGTGTGAGCTAAGTCTGTAGCTAGAAATGAAGGAATGATGTTAATGGGGAGAAGTCCTGAAATGTTCCACTCTTACAGCATTTCAGGTTATGACCCCATGCTCTGTACCAGCCCCTCCTCCAAGTTCACGCTGAAAATAGGCAGCAGGCAGCTGGATCCTTGGCTTCCTCTCCTTTCCTGGCTCATTTGATCAGAAGAAAATTGTGCGGTTAGGAAGGGCTAAAGCAATAGGAACCCTCAAATAGTGCTCCACCCCGAGTGCCAGTGGAAGTCTCATTGCTCACGGATCTGCTGCCCCACTGTTCTGCCCGCTCTGTGGCCTCATCTTCCCCATGGGGCCCCTGGAATGATGAACTCCCGAAAGGTTCTCCCTGGGTTGGGATTGGATTCTCCAGTCACTCTTTGGGTTCTTTGTTTTACATCACACATAAGAGAATCGGTGAGAAATTATTTTTCTGACAGATGTCTCATAAGAAGACATAAATGCCAATAGATTTCTCTAGTCTGATTTTATTGATTTCCCATTGATTTACAATACTATTCTGTTTCAGGAGTAAAGCTTCACACCTTGCTATAGAAATTTATATTTAAAGGAAAGTATCAGAATTCTGGAACTTAAATACTACTATCTTTTAGTTTTTCATATGAGCAAAATGGTATCAAAGTCCAAATATTCAGTTGAATTAGCGGGCGCTCAGCTCTTTGTGATCAAATAGCAGTGTAGAAGTAGGCTTTCCACAGCCATAAACTTAGACACTGACAGTAAAAGGTGTCAGGGAGGATAATTTACATAGAATGTCTTTAGGTTTAGAAAGGCTCTGGTGCTGAAGTCAAACCTATAATTAAAGAACAAGATACAGCCAGGTCCGGGTTGGCCCAGAATCTGTCCTTCGGTAGGGCTGTTGGAACTCAGAGGTGCTGCTGTGACTCAGGAAACTGCTGAGCAAATTCTGATCTTTCTTTCCACACATCTGAAAGGTCTTATTTTTATTACTCTATGTGTAACTCACATGTGATTGATGAAACTAAGGAACTTAGGAATTTTGGAGCTCAGATCAAATGCTTCTCTTGAAGTAGGCCTGCTTTTAAGACAACAAAAGTGTATTCAGCTCAAATCTAAATCAAGCTAAACTCTGCTTTATACTGAAAAGGCTGCCAAAGTACTTCTGGCACATCACCAAGAAGGAAAAGTTCCAAAGACAGAGCAAGTCCCTTCGCTGTGTGGACCAGTTTTGGGGGTCCTCCACTAAGACAGTCTTGTGTCATCAATCGCATGAGAGCCAGTATTGATGGCATCTCAGATTACAGCAGCCAGCTCCTTCCATTCCATTCCATACCACTGCATGCCAGCCACTTTACGTGAAAAGGATTACCTGTAGTCTATTAAGATTACTACATCACAACAAAAACTGATGTAGATTTCTTTTTAAGAGTATGCATCTCTTTGTATAATATTGTACACAAATTCCAAAACAACCAATCCTTTGGCTGAAAATTGGGTTACTCAAAATTTCTTGAGATGCAGTTTGACATATTGATAGGCCCGGGCATTTTGCTTTCCATCTAAATACCGCTTACAGGATTGGTGCTCTGGCTGTGCACGTTGGAGGCCCAGGTTCCACTCACCACCACTTCTCACTCCCAATGTGCCAGGAGCAACCTCTGAGTCAAGAGCCAGGAATTACCCCTGAGCACCACCAGCATGTGCCCCCAACCTCCTTCTCCCCATCCCCAAGTACCACTTTCATCCTGACAAGCTAAGGCTCCTGTGTCTGTGTTCTTGTGATGGCCTCTGTCGTCCATGAGAATGCTTTGGCAGGAGAGCTTGTGCCATATTCAAATGCTGAAGCTTCTAGCTGGGGCATAGGCTCCCATTTACATGGTGGTGTTCCCTTCTGTAGCAGACCCAGGTCAAAGCAGTTGAAGCACATTCACCCAGTGCTAATGGTCCCCGGGGGACAGAGACCCACCCCCGTGTGTGTGCACCCCTTCCCACCCCTTGCTGCACCGTGCCTTCCCAGCACGCCAGGAGTGGCCCAGCCCCAAATGAAGCTGGTCTCTTTCCTGCAGGGACCCTGCTCATACATGCCTACCCCTAGTCGTATCCTTCCCAAAACAGCAGTTACATGGATACTAGGGGTACTCAGTCCTTTTTGCCTAGTGTCCTGGTTCTGAGTACCCTGGTGCACCTTCCCTTCCTTCCCTAGAGCACCTTTTCCTAGTTTAGGTAGAGATCTGATTTGTCTGTTAAGTTTGGGCCATCCTTTGGCATGAGCTGTGCTGATTCAGCATGAAAGTCATGGTGTAGTAGAGCCAGGGACTAAATATAGTTCTTGCTGAAATGCTAAGATGGGTGATACCGGCCCGAAGGCCAGGACGCTTTCCTTAAAGGTGTAAAGTGCTTGGGAGTGTGGGAGGAATGAGTAGTTGTTTGTTTGCTTTGATAAAGGACTAGGTCCAGATCAAAAGGGATTAAAGACCTTAACATCAGACCAGAATCCATAAGATACATTGAAGAAAAGATTGGCAAAACCCTCTATGACATTGAAGCTAAACTAGTATTGTCAACGATGAAACACCATTGACTAACCAAATGGAAACAGAGATAAACAAATGGGACTATCTTAAACTAAGAAGCTTCAAAAGAAACAGTGACCAGAATACAGAATGGGAAAGGATATTCACCCAATACCCCTCAGGTAAGGGGTTAATATCAATAACAAGGCCCTGGTTGAAGTTCACAAGAAAACATCCAATCCCATCAGAAAATGGGACAATGAAATGAACAGAAACTTTCTCAAGAAATATGAATGGCCAAAAGGCACATGAAAAAATGCTCTTCATAACTAATCATCAGGGAGATGCAGATCAAAACATCAATTAGATATCATCTCATACCACAGAGACGGGCACACATCCAAAAGAACAAAAACAATCAGTGTTGGCATGGATGCAGGGAGAAAGGGACTCTCCTCACTGCTGGTGGGAATGCTGACTGGTCCAGCATTTTGGAAAAATGGATGTTTCTCAAAAACCTGGAAATCGAGCTCCCATTTGACCCAGCAATACCACTTCTGGGACTATATCCTGGAGGTGCAAAAAAGCACAGTAGTAATGACATCTGCACGTGTATGTTTATGGCAGCACTGTTTACAATAGACAGAATCTGGAAAACCCCTAGTGCTGGAGAACAGATGACTGGTTAGAAACTTTGGTATATCTACGCAATGTAATACTATGTAGCTGTTAAAAAAAAAAGAAATCATAAAATTTCATGATAAATACCAAGTAAATACCTCATTGGCTGACCTCCACTACCTCCATTACGCAGCCACCACCACTCTCCAGGCCGCTTTCCAGACGCTCAGGCAGAGCCTCACACATGAGTGAAGCCCAACAGAACCAGGTAAAGCAGAACTTTGTGACCTTGGACTCCAGGCTCAATGGGACCCAGAAACAGATATCCTCTGTCTGCTTCCCCAATCTCCGGCGCCCCAGTAACAACAATGAGCATCATTCCCATGACACTGAAAGAGCCCCCCAATACAGCAGCATTAAGAAGGATGAGCAAGGAGAAGATGATAAAATTTCATGGATGAACTAGACTGCCCAAATGAAGAAGGACTAAAATGACTGTCTGTACTTTCAACCACATATGCTGGCATCAGTAATATCCATCGAGACCCTGATGGTGCTTGCGCAGAAGATCAAGTATGCCATCATTGGTCTGACCTAAACAAGAAGGCATCGATCACATCACGCCATTTTCGACATTGGAGAAGAACTGTTCCTCAGAACATGTGACAATAGAGGCATCGGTGGTGTCGGTGTCCTTTTCAACACGAACTTGGCCATGAGCATTGATTCATTTGAATGCCTAACAACCCGAATCGGATGATTACGCTTGAATAGATGTGGCTCACTGCTGGCAATTTCTATCTTCGTCGTCTATGCACCAACATCCAACTACAATGAAGAAGAAATTGAGAAGTTCTACATGGAGCTGGAGAAGTTCTATGAAGAAGACCACACCTTCTACAAGATCATTGTCAGTGATTTTAATGCCAAGATAGGACCAAGAAGGTCGCCCAAAGAACTCCACATCGGGACCCATGGCCTAGAATGGAATGAACACGGTGAGAGACTGAGTTCATCATGTCAACCAAGACCATTCATGGTAACTCACAATTCCAGAAGGCTGAATCTAAATGTTGGACATGGGAGTCTCCCGGTGGACAGTTCCACAACAAAATTGACCACATCATATTCAATCGACAGTTTTGCCTGACCATGTCGCTGTTGTCCCAAAATTCTAAATGGGATCGGACCACTGTCTCCTTCATGCAAAATTCTACTTGTCAAAGTGGGGAGAAAGGACTGCAAAGTTTAAGCTTAAGGCAAGAGCTCCCAGAATGACCACCAACTGGTAGCTCTTTGGCATTATTGTGGCAACATGGGAAGATGCCGTCATTGACAACATTGATGAGGAATACAAGTGACTGGTTCAGCACCTCCATGACAGCACGAGGAATGCCGAGAGTGGGAAAGCCACAAATAGACGCCTGTCTTCGGGAACTCTCAAACTCATTCGCCTGCGTGGTTTGGCATGAGCCTCAGGCAAACACAAACTAACATCCCGGTTCACAAAGCTGTGCAGAGAAGCGATAAAGGAAGACTTCAAAGAGAGAAGAGCAGCAGTGTTGGCCGATGTGGCAGAAACCAGGAAAAGTATTCGCAATGCTCGCCTGTCCAGATGACTGCCCTCCAACGTCTTGATAGATCTGTCACATCTTCCAGAAGGGCAATGGAGAGGATTATTGAGGACTTTGACTCGGATCTCTTTGATAGCCATGTCCACCTGCCCACATACCAAATTCCGAAGGATGGATATGTCGTTCCCAACGTTCTCCCTTCTGAAATTCGACGTGCCATTTTGTCAGTAAAGATGCTACAGCACCTGGTCCAGACAAGGTCAGACCTGAACACCTGAAGAATCTGCTGCCAGTACTCATCAATACACTGGCTCGGTTCTTCACACGCTACCTGTCCGAAGGCAAGGTTCTGTCCCAGTGGAAAACCAGCAGGACCATTCTGTTGTACAAGAAGGGAGACATCCACGACATCAGCAACTATCACCCGATCTGTCTGTTGTCTGTCGTCTACAAGTTGTTCACTTGAGTCATCCTGAATAGGATTGGCAGAACACTAGATGAAGGACAACCATGCGAGCAAGCCGGGTTCCAAAAAGGATTCAGCACAATTGACCATATCCACAGGGTGACCAAGCTCAATGAGGTTTCACAAGAGTTCAAGATAGCACTCTGTCTAATGTTCACTGATTTAAAGAAGGCCTTTGATTCTTTTGAGACTGAAGCGGTCATCAAAGCCTAGCCAAACAGGGCATTCAAACTCAGTATATCAGGATCCTCCACGAGCTGTATTATGGATTCACCACCAGGATCTCACCATTCTACATGGAAGTGATCATCAACGTAAAGAGAGGGGTTCAGCAGGGCAACACCATTTCACCGAATCTCTTCAGTGCCACCCTCGAGAACTTCATGTGATAACTGGAATGGGAAGGAATGGGAGTGAAGATAGACGGTCGGCAACTATACCACCTCTGCTTCGCTGATGACATCGTTTTCATAACACCAAACATTAGCCAAGCAGCACAAATGTTGGGCGACTTTGACTTCGAGTGTGGAAAGGTTGGACTGCAGCTGAATTTCACCATGTTCATGAAAAATGAACTAGTCCCTAACGTTCCATTTGCTCTCAATGGAACGAACATCTCCGAATGCAGCAGCTATGTGTACCTGGGTTGAGAAGGCAACATGAGGAATGACTTAGTGCCAGAACTGCGCAGGGGGAAGAGAGCAGCGTGGAACGCCTTCAAGAGTGTCAAAGAAGTGATTAAGAGGATGACGAACCTCCAGCTTCGGGCACATCTTTTCGACTCCACCGTTCTTCCTGCACTAACATACACCTCAGAGACCTGGGCCCTATGAAAACAGGACGAGAATGCTATTGTGGTATCCCAAAGAGGAATCAAAGGAGCTCTGCTTGGAATATCACGTTTCACTCAAGTGAGAGAAGGAATCTGAAGTTCCAACCTCTGTCAACGATCAAGAATCAGGGACACTGTCTAGTTTGCTAAGGCTCAAAAATCAGATGGGCCAGAGATGACCGCTGGACTAGAGCTGTTACCAGTTGGAGTCCCCAGGATGTCAAATGACCATATGGCCGCCCACCTCTGAGTTGGTCAGACTTCTTTGTCAAAACCCTGAACAAACGGTTTGAGGCTCTTTGTGTTCTTGGAACGAGTAAATACCATTGGGCTATACTAACATGCGACAGGACAAATGGAGGCGTTACCGGTGCCAGCTCAAGCAAATTGAAGATCTTCATCCTGTTTTGTCATCAAAACAGGATGAAAAGTGATCAAAGTGATCAAATTTGCATATAAGTGGATCAGCATGGAGAGTATCAAGCTAAGTGAAATGAGTCAGAAAGAGAGGGACAGACATAGGATGACTGCACTCATTTGTGGAATATATTGTAACATATTAGGAGGCTAACACCTAGGGACAATATCAATAAGGGTCAGGAGGATCACCCTACGGCTTGGAAGCCAATCTTATGCTCTGGGGGAAAAGGTAGCTGGGATGGAGAGAGGAGCACTAAGTAAAGAATGATGGAGGGCTCGCTCAGGATGGGAGAAGCGTGCTGACAGTAGACTGTGGACCAAACATGATGGCTGCTTGCTACCTGTATTGCAAACCTCTCTCCAAAAGGAGAGAGAGAGAGTTAGAGGGAAGGTGCGTGCCACAGAGGCAGAAGGTGGGAAGGGGTGGGGGTGGAGGGAGGGATAGTGGGAACATTGGTGGTGGAGAATGGGCACTGGTGGAGGGATGAGTACTCGAACATTGTTTGACTGGAGCACAATCATGAGAGTTTTTAAGTCTGTAACTGCATTTCATGGTGACTCGTTAAAATCAATAAATACAATTTTTTTTAAAAAGGAAAGGGACTAGGTCAAATACTTCTAGGAGCTTTAAAATATGCCAGATTGCTGTGATTAAAGTAGCTGTTTATTTCGAAATGTTTGTTTCTCAGTAAGTTAAGTGGAGATTTAGTGTACAGTTTTACAGTGAAGATCATACTTTATGAATATTTTCTAGGGAATTAAAAGATATTTTAAGAGACATTTAGTTGGAAAACGAGGACTTTCAGGGTCAGAATGTAGCCCAGTGGCACAACACTTGACTGACAAGTGTGAGGCCTGGGTTTGTTGTTTTTGTTTAGGGACCACGCCTGTCTGTGCCCGGGGCTTGCTTCTGGTTCTGCACTCAGGTAATAACTCCTGATGGGGCTCACAGGATCCTCTGTGAGCCCAGGGATCAAACCCAGGTGGACTGCATGCAAGGCATGTGCCTATCTCCACTGTACTATTTACCCATCCCTGAGGAGTATAAAAACAAAACAACAAACAGACTTAATTTTCATTTTTGTTTTAAATTTAATGTTAAGTTACTCATGGGACTATAGAAGTTGCAGGTCATGTTTGTTTCAGAAAATAAAAGTTTTAAAGTTGAAAGTGTATTGGAACCTAGTTTTTCTTAATTCTAACTTTACTATAGCAGTGTTACCATGAATACCTTCTGGTAAGCATATACATTTGCGCTTGAATGACCCTCTAACAGTCGGGATATAAGGGCAATCAGTTTTTAGGTACAGAAAAAGAACTATGTGTAGAAAAAGGAATTTTCCAGTGAAATAATGTTTTCTCAAGGAAATGCTCCTGTTATTCCTTTCTTTGTTTGTTTTGTTTTTGTGGTGGGTGCTAGCACTAACTCCTGGCTTTGTGCTCAGGAATCAGTCCTAGCAGGGCTCTGAGGATCGCTGTGGCACTGGGGATTGGACCTGGGCCCCACGTACAAGGCAGGCGCCCTACTCACTGTACCATCTCCTCTCCCCTCATGATCCTGTAACACCTACACCCGTGTCTTGAAAAGGGTGCTGCACCACAAGCTCCAAGTCCCTCTTATGCTGCTAGCGGCCAGCATCCAGCCTTGCCCGTTCTCCTGGCTCTGGCGGTGAGGGCTGGGCAGTCCTTCGTGGTGGCCAGGGAGAGGAACCCAGCAGGGGTCAGGCCATGCCGAGCAAGAGGCTTCAGCCGTGTGCTCCTCACTGTGTCACTCTGACTTGCCGGTGGCAGCTTTCTTGCTGTGTGTGCCCCTCCCGCTCCTGATTGTACTAGGACTCATCCCATGCCCCCAGCCCAGTGTGCCTGCCTCTAGGGCAGTGCATTCTGCAGCAGTTGGGGTTTGAGGCTCCAACACAGAGCACTGGCGGGCAAGTTCAGTCCGTAAAGCCGTGTGTCAGGTGAGTGAGCATGACTGGCCTCACCGGGGATGGCTCAGCACCTGCACGACTCCCTGCACTGCCCTCTGGCGTGACGTGCACGCAGACATCATGGTGCCCTCTGCTTTCTCTCCGCAGGCCTGGCAGCTCCGGTTCAGTCACCTTGTTGGCTATGGTGCCAAATACTACTCTTACCTGATGTCCAGGGCGGTGGCGTCCATGGTTTGGAAGGAATGTTTCCTGCAAGATCCTTTCAACAGGTAATGGGAGTTGGGGTGGAGGGCTCGTTGCCGGGGGGGAGGCCTTCTGCTTTAGGGAGCCCCCACCTCTGCGAGCCTTGCTCGTGTCCTGAACCTGGCTAAGGCCCCTCCCCGCCCGGCCCCGCACATGACCAGCTGTGGTCTGCGTGCCGCTGCCTGAGAGCCAGGCCCTGCAGTGCCCTGCTCTGGGCCCCTGCGGCTCTGACCTCTGGTGCTGTCCTCAAGTGTGAGGCCTCTGCTTCCTGCAGCAATGAGCACAGCCTGCCGGGGGTCCAGGCCCCACTGCCAGTGCCTTGGCTCTTCCAGCCTCTCCCGCCAACCTGGAGAGACACCAAAGCGTCTCTCAGGCCAGGCCCCACGTGTGCTTTCTGGACCTCCCCCCCCCCCCCCCCCCCGCTGAGTTTTCAGAGTCCTTCATTTAACAATGGACTGTTGAAAACTCTTGATGAGTGTTGCATCAAGATTGTTCTGGAAAGTTCCTCCCTGCCTGCCCTAGGAATGCTTTCCCCACCTCCCTTCTTTCTCCACTGCCCTGCCCCCTGCACTGCTCTCCTGCTTTGGGGTGGGGATAGGGGATGGAGGAGGAGCCGGGGCCAGGGAGAGGCAGCTCCACCCACTGGGGTCGCACTGCTCTCTCCTTCTCGTCCTCTCCTGGAGCTCCCTTTGAACTCCGGCCACCAAGCTGCAGTCTGGTCTGGTGGTCGTTGGAAGCTTTTTGTCCCCTGAGCATACAAATGATACGTCTCCAGCAACTTTCAGCATGGCTGACTTCCCATGGGGTGAGGTCACAGAATCCTGGTGGTTTAGGGACCCCCACAGTTCCCGCTGGGCACGTGGTGGATAGTCACGGCCCCCTGGCAGCACAGATGAGTTTAGAGGCTCCAAAGAGTACAGAGTGTTCACTGAAGATCCCCAGTGAGCAGATGGGGGCCGGCAGCCAGACGCAGACTCGACATCCCCAGCACCTAATGTTTGTTGAGCTTCAGTCCGAATTGTTGAATTGTTGAAGGTTTTACAGTCTCGGCCCGTCAATTATTTTGCCTCCTGCCCTGTGCACACCGCAGACATTTCGTCTGCTCTTCAGATTTAATTATTTTCAAAAGATCTAAAGCTGAAATTGACCATAATAAATCAGTTTGGGGAATTACAGTTCTTTACTGGAGATTTCTATAAAAGAGGTCCAAAAAGAGGTCTTGTTGAAAGGAATGAGACTTTACTGGAAAACCACCTACCATTAAAGACACCTACTTCTAGGTATTTCTGTCTTGTTTATGTGAGCTTTCCTGCCCAGACTTGTAGTTGCCACGCTTTTACAGACATGTGAAAGTAAGCGAGTGAAAGTACTCATTGGACTGGGACATTCCTAACCTCGGTCAAAAAAATCTCTTTTCATCCCACTTGTCCTCTTGTGCAAAATCAGCAGGCTGCAGCCCTGCACCACAGCAGGCACAGATGGGGGTGGGAGGTGGTGGGGCTGTGTGCTGTGCTTCCTGCACCCCCACACCTCAGAGCTCAGGGGAGGACACCCCTCCACCCCCATCCCCGCCCCCGCCTGCCCCACTCCTTGCCGAGAATGGCCCGTCTCTGCCGCTCCTGCCTCTTGGCAGACTTCATTGTAGTGTTCTCTGGCAGATGTAAGCAGGATTTGTGTTTGAGTCTGTCAGCTTTTGAGACCCTAATGCTGTCAAAAATTCTGACGTGGAGACCATCTTCCCAGCACTGCCCTTAGAAAGGTGCTTCCCAAATGAAATGAAGTGGAATGAAAACCTCAGGCTGCTTTGTGACCAAATGTGTACTCATGCGCACGCAAGGAAGTGTTCCCATAAGATAGCGTGGCGTATGCCCTGTCTCCAGGTACCACTCACTGGAAAATTTCTCTCCGTAGAACTTCTTCAGCACAGGCCCTCCCTAAGTTTGTAGAGGACAGATGGTGGCCTTTATGGAGTCCAGCTGGCAGCATGAGGAGACCTTGAAGGCTCCTTCATTTCCTTTGCCAGCAGCTCAGTTCCGGTTGCCATGGGGGTGGTCCTTAGCCAGTCACCCTCTCCTGCCTGCTGCTTCCCCCTTCCCTTCCATGTCTCTTTGTGCACTGCCGTCTCAAACTGTTTCATGAAAGTGAAAAAAAGCACAAATAATTCCAAACTCCTGTTAAAATGCACTTGGCCCTTGAACGAACCCCTCAGAGGTCAGCAGTGCTGACCACTGCCCTATCCAGAGTCCACGGGTAACTTCTGACTCCCTTAGACTTAACTGCTCAGAGCCTGCCGCTCACTGAGTCTTACCAGTAACATCAGATTGTGCAGTGATATCATTTCTCTTCTATTTGTTTCTAGAACATAATCTTAAACTAGAGTAGTGGTGGGGCTGGAGCGATAGCACAGCGGGTTAGGCGTTGCCTTGCATATGGATGACCCAGGTTCGATTCCCAGCATTTCATGTGGTCCCTCAAGCACCACCAGGAGTAATTCCTGAGTGCAAAGCCAGGAGTAACCCCTGTGCATTGCCGGGTGTGACCCAAAAAACGAAAACAGAACAAAACAAAAAAATTAGAGTAGTGGTTCCTTGAGTGAGCAATGCTGACTCCTGGGATGTCCCAGGGTGGATAGGGGTATAGACAGAGATGGAATGAGGGAGAGAAGAGGAGGAGAGAGGGGAGAGAGAAGAAAGGTGAGAAGAGAGAGAAGAGAAAGGAGGGAGAGCAGGAGGGAAGAGAAGAGGGAAACAGGAAGGGAGGGGAGAGAGGAAAGGAGGAAGGAAGGGGAGGAGGGGGTAGGGGCTGGTGTGAGAAGCTGTGAGCGGCCAGTAGTGACACTTTCCTCTCCCCAGGGCGGCAGGGGAGCGTTACCGCCGGGAGATGCTGGCCCACGGAGGTGGCAAAGAGCCTTTGCTCATGGTCCAAGGTAAGCCCAGCCGGGGCCCTGGTTTCCTTCTCGTCTGTGGGCACCACATGTCAGTGTTAGCGCCTTGGGTTCTGTTCCTGCACCGTTTTCAGCACAGGTTCTTTCACCTTGTCTCCATCTACTGTTCTAATCCAAAGGGATGGTGTGTCCGCCTTGTTTATTCTGAGCATCATTGGCGGTGGCACCCGAATTCATTCATCTTCCATAGCCGTGATGTGCTTAGACAACAGGATGAGAAATTCAGGCTTCTCCTTTGAAAATACTATGAAGACTCCAAATAGAAAAGTGGCATTGTCATAAATCTGTTCTCAGCCCTCAGAAAATCTGCGTTTAGGTTTTAGAATAGGTCACAGTGTATTTCTTGAGCCTGTAGGACCAATCATTGCACATTCCTTTATTTCTGAAAAAGGTAGCTATAAAAGGTCTCCTCTCCAGACCCTGAGAGACTCCAGGGCGAGGGTGGGTAGTGGGGCCTCACAGTGATGCTCTAGGGGGTCTGCAGTCCTGCACGACTCCCAGCGAGAGTGCAGGTGCTGCTAGTCACCCCAGGGAACTCAGCAGGTATGGGAACCTGGTGGGCCCAGGGCCAATCTCAGACCAGCTGCAGGCAAGACCACAGGGCTCTTAACCCTGTTTTCCCTGATCCCTACATTGGATTTTTTAAATAGTTGAAAAATTAGAACCTAATTAACTTTTTGAAGTTTTATACTTGTTTTCTTAAGTGCCCTTTCTTTTTTAGGGGGGTGGGGCATGGAGTTAATATTAAAATTTAAGTATTTTCACCAAAAATGTGAATGTAAGGGACTCATTATTTGGAGCTGAGGAATGGTTGGGGCTGCTCAGGTCTTGCTCCTGGCTCTGCACCCAGAGATCACTCCTGGAGGAGCTCAGGGAACCATATGGGGTGCCAGGGATCGAACCTGGGTTGGCTGCATGCAAAGCAAGCACCCTATCCACTTGTGATTTTGCAGGGTGTTGGGATGGGGTGTTTTGGTTTGTTTAAGTTTAATTTCAGGCATCAGGATTTGCAGTACTGACAATAGGAAGGTTTCATGCAAAAGACATCCCAACGTCACAGCCTGTGCCAGAGCCTCAGCTTCCCTCCACTATGTCCCAGGGCTGCCCATCCCCTCCCTCCACTCCCCTGAGGTGATATGCATCCTAGGAAAGACCAGTTCTCAGTTGCTGTTGCTTTTAAGCATTTATTTGTTTCTTTACCTGCACTTTATCTACTTTATCTTCTCCTAAGGAAGAGGAAGGTAGGAAGTATCTCCCTCAAGTGTGATATGTCTTCTGGATCTGCCCCTCTCCTAATTCCATGCAGTATGACACTCTCCAGATCCATCCATGTAGTTTCAAATTGCATTATTTCGTCTTTCCTTACAGCTGAGTAGTGTTCCATTGTGTCTATATACCACAGCTTCTTTACCCTGTCATCTGTTCTTTAACTTTGGGCTGTTTCCAGATTTGGGCTCTTGCAAATAGTGCTACTGAACATAGTTGTACAGTCTGTAGGTTGTGTGTGTGTGTAATGTTTTCACAAATACTTTAGAAGTACATGTGAATACTGTTAGAAGTTCTGTTTCTCAGTAGTTGCATTTGCAAGGTGATCCTCCTGCCTTGTAAAAATCACATTTAGAAAGAAACTTCTGCTATTAGGCGGATAGTATTTTTAATGCAGTAACTAAATGGGTCTTGAAAGTAATGATCTGCCTTGCACCCTTGCCTAGATCTCTTCTACCCGGTGAGTCACTAGTGTCCCTCTGCCTAGCTGATTTGTCTCAGTAGAGCTCAGTGTCTTTCCCTTCAGTGATTCATTTATTCAGAGAGGATTTCTTGTGTATTCTCATTAGGTGCCAGGAACTACTTATCACTGCTGAAGATGAGGCAGTATAAAGCAGTAAACAAAAGCCCTCTCACTAGACATGCATTCCATCAGATTTTCCAGGCCATCATCTTCCTCCAGATTCCATCTGCCCAGTGCAGCAGCTGGTTTATAAACTAAATGGCACAGCCTTAGCCCCACCCAGCTCTCCCTTGCCAGAAAACTTTGGGCTTCCATTAGTAGATTGTTCCTGGGAGTTGCGGATGTTGCCTCAGTTTCCCAGCTGCTGCTTCCTGAATCTGGCTACATCCAGGAACTATTTTGTGGAGTTCACATGTATCTATTAACATAATCCTCCAATAGCCAGGAACAGCCCAGTGAAGTGACAATCATTTCTTACCCCCATCCTCCATGCAGATGATGGAACAGGCCGGGCCCCTCATATGGCCAATGAGTGCAGTGAGGAGAAGGGCCAAGATTCTGGTTCGCTGTTTGTGGCACAGGGCACTGGTCACTGTGGATTCGGATAAAAGTGAAACCAGTTATCTCAGAGTAGTAGGCACCTGGCAGCCGGCTGGCTGTATGGCAGAGCTCTGCAATTTGCTAAGCAGAGCTGCCTTGCAGATAACTCCCCTACTCTGTCCTCTGGTGTGGGGCACTGCTGCCTGGCACCCCTCGCTGAGGCTCAGTTGTACATGCTGTTCACTTCTGTGTGCGTAAGATAACAAGGTCTTTTTATTTATTTATTTACTTATTTTTATTAAATTGTTTAATTTTTTTTATTGGATCACCATGAAAAAAGTTACAAAGCTTTCAGGTTTAAGTCTCAGTCATACAATGATCAAACACCCATCCCTTCACCAGTGTACATGTTCCACCACCAAGAACCCCAGTATACCTCCCATCTTACCCCTACCCCCACCTGTGTGGCTAATGATCTTCACTTTACTTTCTCTATACTTTGATTACATTCAATATTTCAACAGAAAACTCACTATTATTATTTGGAATTTTCCCCCAATAATCAAACCTGCTGAAAAGGCATCATCTGATAATTTGTTTTACCTTGCTGAGAATGAAGAGTATATGAGGTCACGCGGTTTTGGATTTCTGGTATTTCAGTAATTAAGTCCCAAGAAATTTCTGCCAGAAGTTGCGTCACTGCAAGCTTGTACCTCTGGTTAGTGGGCTTTATAAGATGGCGGTCACCATGCGGCCACCACTGCTACCGCCACCACCACGGAAAGGAAAAGCCAAGAGAGAAAAACCTTTCCCCTCCCTGGGCGGCATGGGGTCACAGCTCAGTTCACAGTCTAGAGGTATTTCTGTAAGAAGCTGCTGGGTGCTGAAATTAGTTAGTAGGCCTCTGGGATCATGGTCTTTTAGGAGCAGAGGAGCCATTCTTGTGCAGCTGCTCCGGGTCTCAACAAAATCTTTTTAAATGTTCGTGTCTGGCTGCTGTGTTTTCCTCCTGTGCACCCTAGAATGTTGTCATGACCTCTCTGAAAATTCTGTTCATTACCTGAGAGGTTTTTTGTGAAGAAACTTACCATGGCTCCCCACAGTCACGCATTCATGAAAGCTAAACAAGCCGTTGGTACAAACTTGAGATGGTCAAAGTATTCCAGTTCCAGCTAGCACCAACAGTAGAATAGTGCTGCCTCTGAACGTTAATGTTCTCCCTCGTGTCATTCTGCCAGCTTTCATGAACTCTGGTGGTTTGTTCTGTTCAAAGATTGAAGGGGGGACATGCAGAAGTCACCCCTGGTATTGCTTTCTGGGGCTGGATATGGAAGCCAGAATCTGAGGTAACTTACCTCTCTGCAGCCAGCCTGGACCTGCAAACAGAAAGGTCATAAGTGATGGCTTTTTGCTTTTGGAGGAGCAATGTTGGAATTACTGAATGTCTGGATGTAAAACACAATCCAGTTGCTATTATTCCTTTCTGGGCAATGTAATGTTTGCAAATGTCTTTAATTCTTTATTTACTAAGTAAAATGGAAAGAATTACCAGTTAAGTAGTAAAAGGCAAAGAAATAGCGTACCTCCCTTCAAACTGACTCTCACTCTTACCAACTATCCTTACGCTGTATCCCAGTTTAACTTTTAACACTTATTTAAATGAACTCCAAATCATTCCATAGATTGCTTGTATATTGTACTAAGGCTCTTTGAATGAAACACAGTGAAAGAAATCAAATTATGCAATGGTTCTGATCTTTGAGTAGCAGCACAGGCAAACTCATGGGTTTTTCCCTCTTAGTTTGTTTCCTTCAGCTTCCTTACGACTACTGCCTGTCAAAGACACGTCTCAGGAATCATTGTATCTCCCCAATTTCCTTCCTTCCTTCTGTTTGCTCCACACTGATCAGTCAAAGGATCCCACTGAGAGACCATATCTCTTTGCTGACTTTTTATCTATATTGAAGGGAGCATCACCAGCAAAGGCCACATTGCAGCAACAGATCTTGTCATTTTTGCTTTTCTTTATTTTTTTGTTCCCAAACTGAAGTATAATTGACAGGCATCATTTTAATTTCAGGTGTATAACATGATGATTAGACAATATGATGCAAACTGATCACCATAGTAAATCTATTTTCTATGTCATTTTGTTGGTAATGAAAAATTGGAAACTCATTATCTTTGTCACCCTTTTTTGTCCAGTGTTCTTTCCTACCTCCTGTGTGGCAAACATCAGTTTGGTCTCTGTATCTACCAGTTTTGTTTTAGCTTTTGATTATTCTGTTCTTGGATTCTTCAGAATGAAATCACACTATTTGTGATTTCACATACTAGTAGAATCACAAAATTTTGTCCGACTTATAAAACTTCGCATAAAGCCCATATTCCATATGACAAAATTTACTCTTAGTGTATTCTGTTCCCAGGCCTATCGAGCTATTTTCCTTGTCTGTTCACCTACTGACAGACAGAAGATAGAATGCTCCCTGCTTATGGGGGCATGTATCTTTTCAGGTTAGTATTTCCCTTGTCTTTAGCCAAAAGCATTGTGGTTGGGTCATGTTTTCAGTTCAATATTGAGGCCTCCCCACCCCCGTATCATTTGCCATAGCTTCTACAGTAGTTTACATCCCCACCAGCAGGGGTAAATGCTCCTTTTTCTCCAGATTCTCACCAATACTTGTTGCTTCTTATTTTGTTTTTGTTTTGTGTTTATGCTGGGGCCACTTCCAATGTTCAGGACTTACTCCTGATCCTAAGCTCAGGAATTGCTCCTGGCAGGACTGAGAACCAGATAGGATGACTGGAAATAGAACCCAGGTGAGCCATGTGCAGGGCAAGCTCCCTAACCACTGTACTTTTACTCCGGATTCTTGTCTTTTTGATGTTAGCTATTCTGACAAGGATGGAATTATATTTCCACATAGTTTTGATTTACATTGCCCTTTTGAGCCTGTTTTCATATGTCTATATTGAGAAATGGCTTTTCTATCCTATGCCACTTTCCAATTGGATTCCTTTCTGTTAACTCAATTATATGGATTTAGAGTATTTTGAATTATTAGTCTTTTATAAAATGGATGGCTTGAAAAATGACCTCTCTTTTTTTTTTCTTTTTGGGTCACACCCAGTGATGCATAAGGGTCACTCCTGGCTCATGCACTCAGGAATTACCCCTGGTGGTGCTCAGGGGACCATATGGGATGCTGGGATTTGAACCTGGGTTGGCCGCATGCAAGGCAAACGCCCTACCCGCTGTGCTATTACTCCACCCCCAACCTCTCTTTTTAAAAAAATATATATTTTTTAATTAAATCACTGTGAGATACAGTTAAAAAGCTTTCATGTTTGAGTTTCAGTCATACAGTGATCAAACACCCAAACACCCATCCCTCCACCAGTGCACATTTTCTACCACCAATGTCCTGACTATCCTCCTCTCCCCCATACTCTCTCTCTCCTTTGGGGCATTATGGTTTACAGTACAGATACTGAGAGGCCATTTGGTCCTTTATCTACTTTCAGCACACATCTCCCATCCTGAGCCATCCCTCCAACCATCATTGACTTAGTGATCCCTTCTCTATTTCAGCTGCCTTCTCCCCCAGCTCATGAGGCAGGCTTCCAAATAAGGAGAGATATTCCTGGCCCTTGCATCTACTGTCCTTGGGTGTCAATTTTATTATCTGTTATTTTGTATTCCACAAATGAGTGCAGTCTTCTATGTCTGTCCCTCTCTTCCTGACTCATTTCACTTAACACGATACTCTCCATGTCCATACACTTATAAGCAAATTTCATGACTTCATCTTTTCTAACCGCTGCATAGTATTCCATTGTATAGTTGTACCAAAATTTCCTGAACCAGTTGTCTGTTCTCGGGCACTCGGGTTGTTTCCAGATTCTGGCTATTGTGAACAGTACTGCAATGAACATACAGATGCAGATGTCATTTCTACTGTGCTTTTTTGCACTCTTGGAATATATTCCCAGAATTGGTATTGCTGGATCATATGGAAACTCAATTTCTAGTTCTTGAAGGAATGCCATATTGTTTTCCAGAAAGGCTGGACCAGCTGGCATTCCCACCAACAATGAGAGTCGCTTTCTCTGCACATCCATGCCAGCACTGGTTGTTCTTGTTCTTTTTGATGTGTGTCAGTCTCTGTGGTGTGAGATGATATCTTATTGTTGTTTTGATTTGCATCTCCCTGATGATTAGTGATGTAGAGCTTTTTTTTTTTTAACAACTTGAATGCCTATTTATTGGTTTTATAATGGGGCCTGAGAGAGTAGATCATGTAAGGTGCTTGCAGTGCATGCAACTCACTTGGTTGTGATACCTGTCACTGCATGTGGTCCTTGAGCACAGCTAGGGTGGACTCATAACAAAGCAAACACGTATGGCATATTTACAAATTAAATCTTATTTAGCCGTAGGGAAAGATTGGAATTTTTCTATTAAGAAGTAAAATGGAAGAATATAGGGGAGATTATTTGATGATTTAGTGCTGTTTACAGAGGGATAGAGGAAGGGGACTAGGAGCAAAAATGAAGGGTATTCGATGGATAATGTTGTATTGTTTTACTCTTTAAACTCTGTGGTTTACAAGGTTATTCATGAGATTCATTACAGGCATTCAATATTCCAACAACTGTCCCACCACCATTGTCTCCATTTGTCTAACCATGTAGAGCATTTTTTATCTGCCTTTTGGCCATTTGTATTTCTTTTTCAAGGAAGCATCTGTTCATTTATTCTCCCCATTTTTTGATGGGGTTGGAGGTTTTTTCTTGTCCAGTTCTATCAGTGTCTTTCATATCCTGGATATTAGCCCTTTATCAGATGGGTATTGGATAAATATTCTTTCCCATTCTGTGGGCTCTCTCTGTATTTTGGTCACTGTTTCTTTTGAGGTAAAGAAGCTTCTTCACCTCAAATGTAGTCTCATTTGTTTATGTTTGTTTCCACTTGCTTGATCAGTGGTGTTTCATCTTGGAGATACTTTTACCTTCAGTGTCATTGAGGGTTCTGCCTACATTTTCCTCAAAGTACCTTATGGATTCTGGTTTGATACCGAGGTCTTTAAACCATTTTGATCTGGTGTTAGACAGAGGTCAGAGTTCATTTTTTTGCAGGTAGCTATCCAGTTTCCCAGCACCACTTGTCAAAGAGCTTTCCTCGTTCCACTTCACATTGCTTGCTCCTTTATCAAAGATTAAGTGATCATATATTTGAGAATCTGTGACAGAATGTTCAACTCTGTTCCATTGGTCTGCCTGTCTGTTTCTATTCCAATACCATGCTGTTTTAATTACTACTGCTTTGTAATATAGTTTAAAGTTGGGGAAGGTGATGCCACCTATTTTTTTCCCCAAGGATTGCTTTCACTATTTGTGGGGGTTTATTGTTCCATATGAATTTCAGCAGTATTTTTTCTATTTTTTTGAAGAATGCCATGGGTATCCCTATAGGAATTGCATTAAATCTGCATAGTGCTTTGGGCAGCATTGCCATTTTGATATTGTTAATCCTCCCTATCCATGAGGATGGGATGTGTCTCCATTTCCTAGTGTTCTCTTTTATTTCTTGAGGTAGCATTTTGTAATTTTCTTAGTATAGTTCCTTCACCTCTTTAGTTAAGCTGATTCTAAGGTACTTGATTTTCATATTGTGAATGGGATTGTTTTTTTAATATCTCTTTCTTTTCTTTCATCATTTGTATATAGGAAAACCATGGACGTTTGGGTGTTAATTTTGTAGCCTGCCACTTTACCATACAAACCTATTGTTTCTATGAGCTTTTTGTAGAGTCTTTAGTATTTTTAAGTATAGTGTCATATCATCCGCAAATAGTGATAGCTTGACCTCTTCCTTTCATATCTATATGATCCTTTTCCATATAAACTATAAGAAATATTAAAAATTCCATTTAATATGATCAGAGAGATATCACAGAGACAGGGCTAAAGCACTTGCCTTGCAGGACCAGGTTTGATCCTGTGCCATTTATGGTCTCCTAAGCATCACCAGGAGTGATCCAATTATTCTCCCCCAAATCCTATTTATAACTGTATCAAAAGAATAAAACAGTCTGTTGTAAATTTAATCAAGGAGGTGGAAGACCTGTACACTGAAAACTAGAGCACACTGTTGAAGAATGTCAAAGATGCAAAGAACTGGAAAGATGGCTTATGTCCATTGGCTAGACGAATTCCTAATGTTGAATTGTGTACAGACTGAAGAAATAGCACAGCGGGTAGGGTAGGGCGTTTGCCTTGCATGCGACTGATCTGGGTTTGATTTCCTCTGTCCCTCTCGGAGAGCCCAGCAAGCAACCAAGAGTATTTCAGAGAGTATTTCACCCGCACAGCAGAGCCTGGCAAGCTACCCATGGTGTATTCGATATGCCAGAAACAGTAACAACAAGTCTCACAATGGAGACGTTACTGATGCTCGCTTGAGCAAATCAATGAACAATGGGATGACAGTGCTACAGTGCTATTCTAGTTAATCTTAAGTGACAGTAACTATTAGAAGACAAAATATTGTTTTAAACCTTTTCTTTCTCGGAGAAGGAAATTGTTCCATAAAATGGGATTTGCAGTGACTACAGTATCTGTACATTTCTTGAGAAAGTAGCTTAAGTATCCCTGGGGAAGGTAAATTGTGATTTGACTTCAGAACACTTCTTGGTCATCTTCTCCTTCGCTTCTTTTTCAGTCCATGCCTAACACTGTGCATGCTATGTAACTGATGTGATAACTGGAATAGGTCACTTCACAGATCCAAATTATGTGCTTTCCTTGCTTTCAAGCACATTCATAGCACATATGAAGGTATGTTATAAGCATTCTCCTCAGTTACTTAATCCTCTGCCGAACACAGGAACGCAACACCTGACTGAAGCCAACTTTCTTAATCTCCAGGAATTTTCGGGTGAGGTCTGGCTCTCTGCTCCTTGTCTCTATCACTGTTCCCCTGTTCATTCCAGACCCCCACAGTGTTTTCTGGTTTCCATTAAGTATCAAGTTTCTCAGGTAATATGCAAATAATAAGATATATTTTCATTCATTTTGACATGTTAAAAACCATATTGTGGTATATTTTAAAAGTGTGCCATGTTAAAAATCCTGAATTTTTATTTTAGCTCCAATCTTTTCAGAAAATGTGGTATTCGAGAAAGCTAAACATGGAGTAATGATTTGTGAGTAGCATGGAAGTAATATACTGATACCCAGAGTGGGAGAATTTCTTCTTACTGCAGCACATAGAAAAGGGAAATTGTGTGGTTATTTGAGAGTGTCGCTCTGTTATTTCAGTAGTGAAAGGCAGATGAACTACTCCTGTAGGGTTGCATTTCTTCTGTAGACTACATCTGTGTTTTGTATTATCAAAAATGCTTGGGTAGTGACCCTTGTTGAGTTTTTAGATTAAGATTTTGCTTATCTTAATAGAGAGGGAAAACACTGAGAAGCTGCCACATGCCAGGTGCTTTCTGTTATGTGACCTCATTTAATCCTCCAGAACGTCCATCAACTTAATCCTCTAAAACAGCATTCTTCAGTCTTTTACACCTGTGGATTGAGGAATGTAAGATAAATCTTTCCTGCACCAGCTGAGTGCTAAGTCAGGAACAATACCCAATCAATGTAGATTGTGTTTTTATTTATTAAACCCAATGTTATAGTTAGCTTGCTGGGCTTTCCGAGAGGGGCGGAGGAATTGAACCCAGGTCGGCAAATGCCCTGCCCACTGTGATATCCACCCCTCTCAGAGAGCCTGGCAAGCTACTGAGAATATCTTGCCTGCGTGGCAGAGCCTGGCAAGCTACCCGTGGTGTATTTGATATGCCAAAAACAGTAACAACAAGTCTCACAATGGAAACATTACTGGTGCCCACTCGAGCAAATCAATGAGCAACGGGATTACAGTGATACAGTGATACAGTGAATATTATAGTTATGATGTTTAGGTTTTCTCTTTCAAGCCTATTTTCTCTCTTGAAGATGTATTGCTTTCTTGCCCATTGCATCGTTTTAAGTAAATTTATGTAAAGAAAAACTTTCATTTTCTTCACTGTCACTGTTACTCTCACTGTCATCCCGTTGCTCATCGATTTGTTCAAGCGGGCACCAGTAACGTCTCTCATTGAGAGAATATAAAAATAAATTAATACAATTTTTAAGTTCCAGTTTTTAGCAAGTGTGACTTGCTATAAACAGCAGACGCTCTTTATAGCCACTCCATAGTTGATTGGGAGAATTGTTTGCAGACTGTCAGGACTGTGGGGCTACAGGAGGCCCTGGAGTCAGGCCTCCTGCCCACTCTTTATGGGGAATGAAACTCAGTCAGCGTCTTTCTCTTCCTGACTCCGGCACCTTTCATGGCTGAGTTTTCCATCCGGCATTGGCATTGGGAGGGTAGCAATAGGAGCCTTGGGTGCTTTATAATTCCTCAGACTCTGTTCTGCTTTTCCCTCTCATGTTCTGGTGATTCCCATTGACACTGAATCTTTCCTCACATCTCATCATGAGCAATGGATGATTTCTTTGACATCTGAGTACCTTTAGACTTACTTAAAAGTGTTTTCTTTTTTTCTCCTATTTTATATGAGCTCCTTTATTTTTAATTTTTTTATTTGTTTGTTTAATGTAGGAGTACTGCTATTTATTCAGCCACTGATTAAACTGGCTGAAGTGGGCATGAACTCCACATTACTTTTTCTTTTTAAATTTGTATTGAATATCCACGAGATAGACCATTACAAAGCTGCTCATGATTAACTTTCAGTCATACAGTGATGATCCAGTACCCATCCCTCCACCAGTGTACTTTTTCCACCACCAGTGACCCATCTCCCTCCCACCATCCCCCAACACCTTGCACCCTGCCCCCAGCCTGGCAGGAACTTTTCTTCTTTCTCTCTCCTTTTCTTTTTCTGAATTATGCAATACAGATACTAAGAGATCATCGTGTTTGTTCAGGCCGCTCATATTTTCATCAAAAAGGTAAGGCCCAAGTAGCTTTTTAAATAGGTGGCAGCTTTTGGGTGTGGACATGACTACCGAGGCTTCAGGAAGTACAGGGAGATGGAAGGGAAATAGACTATTCTGACCCTGTGAAAGCCTGGAGATTTCGGTCACAAAACCCACATACCAGAATTGTCAGCAGATTATATCTCAGTGGGCTGGAGCGATAGCACAGCGGGTAGGGCATTTGCCTTGCACGTGGCTGACCCAGGTTCAATTCCTCTGTCCCTCTCAGAGAGCCCAGCAAGCTACTGAGAGTATCCTGCCCGCACAGCAGAGCCTGGCAAGCTACTCGTGGCATATTCGATATGCCAAAAACAGTAACAAGTCTCACAATGGCGATGTTACTGGTGCCCACTTGAGCAAATCAATGAACAACGGGATGATAGTGCTACAATGCTGTATCTCAGTGAAGTCTGTCCTGAGTTGTTGGGGTCTGGTGGGGGGCATGGTGACGATTTTGGATTGTGGAAATAAGCAGCTTCCAGGGGCTCTGCTTCTGAGAGCACCAGGCTGACCCCCCCCCCTCCAATTTACCCTGGTTTTTACAGTCTTGCAAGGGTCCAAGATTAATGGCAGCTTTTGATCTCTTTGAGATTTATTTATGGGTCTCTGAAACAAGGCTGACAAGTGAGCTGAGCCAGAAGTGGCTTGTGGGTGTGGCTCCCACATACCTAACTTTTGGCTCTTTAGTTTCTTGGGATGTTTGGTCTTGGGTTATTGGGGTCCGGCCAGAGGCACAGCAGCAGTTTTGAGGTATCAGAAGCCAGCTCTGATATACTCGCCCCACGTACCGCAGCAGGTCGACTGCTGGCAGCTCTGCGTCCCCGACCTGTAGGCTTTAGAGGCAAAGCTGTGAACTTCCCTTTGCGATCATTTCTAGTCACCGTGGTTTGACATAAAAAGCCTGACCTCAGCCCAGTCAGTGTGGTGCCCCTTTCAGCTTCCGGTTTCAGCCTCGGGTTGTAGCATTCCATGAGCTCTTACCCTTCAACCTCTACAGAGAATTTTGTGTGGAAAAGGAAAGCGCAAGATTTTAGCATTCTGGGAGGTTATTTGAAATGTCAAACAGTTTTACTTCATTGCTCCTTCCAGAAAATAAAACTAACACTTTTGGCTTGATTTTTAAGTCTCTGGCCAGAAGCAGTATGCAAGTAAAGATACGAAGTAATAACTTGGCAGTTTTGAGAAGCACTAAACATCAGATAAGACTAAGAAAAATAGTAGGTAAATGAGTCAGTTCTCGGTGAAACTCCCTCGGATTGTTTTCTGCTGTTGCCAGGCTGACTCACGGGAGCCCACAGGGCCCCACTAAGCTGATTAAAACCCTAATACCCAGTATTTCTATAGAACTCAGAGTTTCCGAAGCACATTTATTTGGGCCATAATTGCCTACACCATCTCTTCTTGTTTATTGCATATTATTTTTGCTCAAAAAACACACCAGAAGAATGGATCATACTTCATTCTTCAAGACTAATACAATCTAGGACAATAACTTCCCTTTTTAAGAAAGTCTTTCTCTTGTTTTTTGGACCACAGCCGGCAGTGCTCAGGGGTTACTCCTGGTGCTATACTCAGGATTCACTCCTGATGGTGCTCGGGAGAACAAATAGGATGCCAGGGATGGAACCTGGATTGGCTGCCTGTGAAAGCAAATTCCTTGCTTGTTCTAGTATTTCTCCCACCTCTCTGTAAAATCTTTCTGGTCCCTGGTAGCATCTGAGGTGCTAGGCACTCTGAGGTTGGTGCCATGCCATTTCCTGTGAAAGGAACCAAAGCTTGTCAGAGAAATGACATGGTCTGTGGGCAGACTCCACAGAATAAGCCAGAGCGTAAGATTGCCCAGAAAGAGACACAGTGATGTGTATGCACATCAGAGGGAAGCAAACATCCCCTAAGAAAGAGGCCAGTGGCCAAAGCTGGAAGCATTGGAACAACCAAATAAATGAGGTACTAGAATGAGACACAAAGGACAGATTTGGGATCCAAGCTGCTTTATAGTAAGTCAGTGGGAAGAATGAACTATATTTCAGCTGTAGTTCAGCTGGTTGGGCACTTGTGTTGAATGTGACTGACCTGGGTTCTATCTCAGTATTTCATATAACCTCCTGAGCTTCTCCAGGAGTGGTCCCTGAGCACAGAACCAGGGGTAAGCCTTGAGCACTGCGTGGTGTATGTCCCCAACCTCTCCCTCACTCCCCAAATGAGGAGAATGCAAAACTCTCCCATTCATATTTTCTTTGGGGATATTTTTGTTTTTGTTTGGGAGCTATACCTGGTGTTGCTCAGGGCTTACTCCTGGCTCTAGGCTCAGGGATCACTCCTGGTGGGACTCTGGGACCCGTTTCTGGTGCCAGTGATTGAACCCAGGCCGGCTGGTATGAGCAAGTACCTGTGCCACTAAGGTTTTCAAGTCTGTGACATATGAAATCCCCTGCAAATAAGTGGAACAGGACTCTCCTACTCTGATACGCAGGCTGTAGGAGCGACTTCCGGCCAGGGAGGACAATAGGGCAGGGTGGAGGCGGGGGCTGAGGGCCACCC
Organism: Sorex araneus; assembly: GCF_027595985.1. Taxonomy (NCBI): domain Eukaryota; kingdom Metazoa; phylum Chordata; class Mammalia; order Eulipotyphla; family Soricidae; genus Sorex; species Sorex araneus. Next base: position 225,966,026 of record NC_073302.1, read on the forward strand.
CCTAGCTCCTAGCTGCCATGACGGAAAGAATGCTTCGCTTCCCGCATCTCTCAGAGACTCAGGCCTCACTCAGGCTCTCAGGAGAAAGCCATCAACCAAGCCCTGACTGCAGGCCATACTCCTTCGAAGGCCCACTGGGGTGCCCCTAGTGTGGGCTCACCCTCGGAGTCAGAGGAGAGGTAGACACAGTGGACGGTGCTAGAGGGAATGTCTGCTGGGGTCCACCTGGCCAGGACCCAGAGCCAGGAAGCGAACTCACATTCAAGGTACCTGGGAGGGCATTTCTCACCGCTCAGAAGACTTCTCGGTCTGGGTTCAGTTCTTGCAGCCCGCGGACCATCCTGCATACGACAGTAGAGACGCTGAAACTCTGTTCTAGCTTAGCTGTTATAGGAAAATAGCGAACTGTGCTCTCCTTTGGAGTAGTAAGCAAAAACACCACCCCGAGTTCCGTGGGCCACACCACCCTGTGCCTGCTGCTCTTCCAGAGCCACTGTAGCTGCCACGTGCGAGCGAGGGTGACCAAGGGGATGGTGGCTCTGGGATCCCTCTATGGCAGGTGGTGGCTGGGTCAGATTTGTGGTTTACTGGGTCCACTTACCACTGTAGGAAGGAGCCACAGTAGAGACTATTTGGGCTTCTGGTCACCAATGATACTGGTCAAGTGATGAAGGTGACAGGCCAGAGGGAGAGGACGAAGGGCAGGTTGAAAAGAGGTTTGTTCCCATGTAAGCAGGACTGAGGAAGATTAGCCTGTCTGGGAAGTGATTTGGCATAGAAGTAGGGTGAGCAGGCTGGTGGCAGCCCCCCCGAGCCATGCACTGTCACTGCAGGAGTAGAGCTTGTGCTGTGGGGACCATGCCACGAAAAGCCCTGAGGACCTGCTAGTGGCCATCCAGAAGCTTCTCAGTCTGGAGGGACCTGCTCTGCACGTGGATCGAGTGAAGCTTTCAGTGGTTCTCATGAGGGCAAAGCACTTGGCACCGAAGCTCATCTGCTCTGGTACCCAGAGCTCCAGTCCATCGTCACCCAGTGCTTCACTCAGACTCAGCACCGGTGTCCCCGACACTGCACAGTAGGGCCACAGGGGTGCTTTCATTCTCTGTCTAAAGAGCCTTGGGGCCGGAGCGATAGCACAGCGGGTAGGGCGTTTGCCTTGCACGCGGCCGACCTGGGTTCGATCCCCGGCATCCCATATAGTCCCCCAAGCACCGCCAGGAGTAATTCCTGAGTGCAAAGCCAGGAGTAACCCCTGAGCATCGCTGGGTGTGACCCAAAAAGCTTAAAATAAATAAATAAATAAATAAAGAGCCTCATCACCGACCTCATAGGCCCCTTGTGCTTAGACATCCAGAATCCCAAAGCTGCAGTGACTTTATGAAAGAACTTCACAGCAAAATACTTGGAAGTATTTTACTTTTTTGGACATACAGCAACTTTTCCCCCTCTTGTTAGAATGAATTAAACAAATCCCACTTCTTTCAACACTTGGACATACAGCAACTTTTTACCCTCTTGTCAGAATGTATATACATGATGACTTAAATAGAAAGGGCATTTTACATTATTTCCCAGTGCTAAAAATTAGTCTCAGTGGGGCCAGAACAGTACAGCGGGTAGGTGTATGCCAACTTGGGCTCTGTCCCTGGCATCCCATGTGGTACCCAAGCCCCCCTAGGAGTGATCCAGGTGTGCAGAGCCAGGAGTAAGCCCAGAGCACCATCAAGTGTGACCTGAAAACAAACAAAAAATTAGTCGCAGTAATTACAATTTTCAAACACACCATCAACATTTAATCTGCAGCCTGGCCAGTGTGTCAACATTGCTGCTGGACACAGCTGGTAGCCCAGTCACTGTTTGAGAACAATAGCTGCAGGAGGCTTTGATGCATAGTCCTACATTCATGTTTTTCAGTGTATCCCTGCATTTTTTCCCTTTCCTTTTTTGTTTTGTTCGGATCAGGACTGGGCCTCTTCCACCCAGATTCCCCATTTTCCAGTAGCTAGGGGTCACACCCAGAAACTGCCCCCGGTGCCATCAATGGTGAACATCCAGAGACTGTAAAACCAAGCTCCCAGAAGACATCTTATAGCCTAGTTCTTCCTCCCTCCCGGAGAACCTGGCAAGCTACCGAGAGTTTCCTGCCCACATGGGAGAGTCTGGCAAGCTCCCAGTGGCATATTCATATGCCAAAACCAGTAACAATGATGGGTCTCATTCCCCTGACCCTGAAAGAGCCTCCAATGTGGCACCCTTGGGAAGGATGAGTAAAGAGAGGCTGCTAAAATATCAGGGCTAGGACGAATGGAGACATTACTGAGACCACTCGAGAAATTCGACGATCAACGGGATGATGATGATGATGATTTCTTTAAATTAGTGGAGTTTCAAGGGAGATAGAAACTTGAGCCCATGAGAGGTTCTACCTGATTGAGTCACCTCTGTGGTCACCTCATCTCCCAGCCCTGGCATATGGAAATTCAGGCTGAATAAACACATGTGTATATAGCTTACTGTGCCTACCCCAGTGTACATTTTCCATCTGCCAGTGATATGTGAGGAAACGCTCACAAAGCTATATATTTGAAATAATAAGGAAGAAAAATGACTGAAAACCGCCAGCACAGCAAGCCAAACCGCAGTGTTGGGAGTACAGCACTCTCATGGATTTGGGAAGGCTGCTCCAAAGTCGATAAATATAGATCATCTTTATTTCTCTCCTAGGGTCAGGCAGGCTGGCTCTCTGCTCCCTTTCTCTCGGGGTTTTTGTTTGTTCGTTTGTTTTGTTTTCCTTCCCAGTACATCTTTATTTCCTGACATAAGAGAACATGTTCTCTCATGCTCACTCTGATTTGTGATCTCTGCTCCCCACTGTGCTGCAAGCTCTCTGAGGCTAGGAGAGCCATGGTATTCCTTCAGGCATTATGTGGTGGAGTGTGGAGTCTGCTCTCAGCCAGTGCACAGCCCTAGAAATAGGGGGCGTCCTCTAAAGGTCAGAAATCCCTCCCTTTGAATAGCTACTCAGATGCTCTGCTTGTATACAGAAAAAGCAAATGTCAAACTTTGACCTAAATCTATTTCTGATACAGAGAAGGAAAGGTAAAATGTGAAGGTCAGCATTTCAAAGATAGAGATAAAAGAGCAGCGGGGTGTTAAATGGATACATGGATGTTATCAGTACAATGCCCTTATGGGAAAAAGTGACAATTTTTCAAGTTTGTAAATAAATTCACTTTGGAATACCAATAGTAACAAATGACTGTGTGGGATTTTTTTTCAGTACATGAAGCAGTGAACTATATTCAGCTGTACTAGAAACTGTTGAGCATTTTGAATAATATTCACAATAGTAGAAGCCACTTGACATATTGATGTCTTTTTACCAGTGAAAGGAAGTCTGCCTTCGTCAGTAAATCTACAATGCTATTACTCTTGACTAAACTTAACTCAGAAGCTTCTACATTTTGAGAATAAAATTCTTCATATTTTATTGAGTGTATTCAAAAGACCAAATTAAACCACATATTTTGGAGATGAGGGTGGAACTAGGACCACACCAGCAGTGCTCAGGACTTAGTCCTGACTCTGTGCTCAGAAACCACTCTTGGTGGTACTTGGGGCCATGTGGACCAGGGATCAAACTGGGGTCACCCTTGTGCCAGATCAGCCCAATAACCCCATGCTGTGTCTCCGGCCCAGCCAACTTAATCTTTGCTAGCAGTGATACTTTGGCTTACTTTTAGAGTTCAGCTCCTAACAGTGGCTGAACACAGGCTAGAAAAGCTGGTGTCCTTTATGACTGAATCTTAATCACACACAGCTTTGTAAGGGTCTGTCTCACATCGACTCAATAAAAAAATCTATTTAAAAGAAAGAAAAAACCCTGATGTCCTTTACCCAAAGCTCAAGAGTGATTCTTATGTAGAACTCTAGTGTTTCAAGGGCTGAGGAAATGTAGGGCTGTGAGCATCTCAGGTAGACAGAAATATACTGAGACATTTACATTTAAAACATGCACCAAGTGGTTAGGGCTCCTGCCTTACACTTGGACTCAGACAAGCTACGTTCAGTTCAGTTCAATTCCTGGCGTCCCTTTTGGTCCCCGAGCACTGCCAGGAGTGATGAGTGGAGAGTAAGCCAGGTATGGCCCTCCATGCCCCACTCAAAGAAAGGAAAGAGCACCAGTAAAGACAGAATAATAATATTCGAGTTTTTGAGTAGATTTTGATGAATTAAAGTTTGGAATTTGCCAACCAGCTTTCATTTTCAAAATTGCCAGAGAGTAGAGGAAAATCACTTCCTAAAGATGGTAAGGTGTATGTTTTATTTGAATTTTTGAGTACTATTTGAATCTTTCAGCTGTCTCTACAAGAACATTTTGCTTGACTATTAAGTAAATAATGTTATTTCTAATGAAACTAGCTTAAGGAATGATACGTGCACCTAATGTTTTCATTCAGTAATTCATGTTTACAATAGTGTTTAAAAGTAGAATAATCCCCCCTTCATCTTAGAGTTTGTATATCTGAAATACTCGAAAAACATTATCAAGTTCTTTGTTGACCTCTCACATAAGGGAAAGTATATCAAGTAACATGTGTTTAATTTTTGAATCTTTCCTCACAGTATTAAATGTCTGTTTAGTTGAATAATCCTGTGGGGTCAGGAGGAAAGTTAAACTCTACTTACATTTCTCCTTCAAATAGTTTAAACAACATTGAGTATTAAAAAAAATTTAATATCTTAAATCACATACTCAAATTAGCCAGTATTTTAGCACTGCCTTCATTTTATCTTTTCATATCCATCTCTTCTCACTGTAGGAAAGAAAATGTATTAAAATGCTGCTTTTGCTTGTACATTGATTTTCCTAACCTAATAATATTTTATATTGGGCATTGAACAATCAAAAGAATATCAACAGCTGGGCTGGAGAGATAGTACAGTGGGGCAGGGCCTTGCATGTGGCTGGCCCAGATTTGATTCCCAGCACCCCATAGGGTCGCCCAAGGCCACCAAGAGTAATCCCTGACCACAGCCAAAGCCAAAAACCAAAAATGTCTACAGCTTCTATTGTACAGTGTTTCTGCTGTGACTGGAATGTGCAATAAGAACATCTCTAGTCTTACCTCACTGGGTGTTTCAGACAATGCACAGGGTGCCTTAGTGATTGACTGCCTGGGGCTACTCGGTAGGGAGGAGTGGAACCGAGACTCAGATGCAGGCACTCTGACTTGTCTGGTAGGGAAGGGTAATCTCTTCAACTTATTTTTCAGGTTATACCAGGCAGCTTTTGCTTTGGCAATTGTTGCATGCATACTCAGTGCATTGTGTTTTCCCTCTTGTCATCCTAACATTTTGCCTGGCTGTGAAAGTGCTGATGCTCAGAGAAGATATTGTCGCTGTCCTCAGAGCACCGGATCAGGGGAAGCAACCTGAGAGGCGATAGATGCCTGAGGAAACTAATGTGGCAACAGTGGCCTTACATGGGAAAGTGGTTCACTGCTCATGTAAGATTTATGCGGTGAGAAAACATGAATGCTGACCATGTTTTGGTCCTTCACAGGACACTGTTTTGCAGAAACCTTCTCTTGCACAGTGTAAGAGGAATAGAGGAGAAAAACATGTCAAAGAATCAGAGTTAGAATTCCGTGGTAGTAGAATTACGGCATCGTTTCAGTAACAGAGGTAAATGGCAACAGAGGATGATAGCCAGGTGAACAGAATCCCGAGCTTGTTTGGATTCACTCAGCATAGCCTCTGAAATCGCTAAGAGCTTCTGGGATAAAGAAATAAAGAGCACACCTGCGTCCTCAGGAGCAAGACAGCCCTGGGGGAAAGGCACCCTTCTTCAGAGGGTGTGTGCCTGTTTAAAGTGCGGGTGTGTCTGTCTAAGGAAGACACGGGGCTTCAAGAGGCAGAATGTTTTGTAACCCAGAAATGTAATTGTGAATGGAATTATTAGATCTCAGGACGAAATGAAAATAAACTAATTTGTAGGTAGTGTACTGTGTGGAACTCTGCTTCTTGGCAAGACTTCAGCCCAGCAGGAGGCTTCGCTGCTCTGCAGGGCCCAGAGCACACCTGAGAGAGACTTATTTGAACTGCAGCGTGAAGGCCCCCATCCCCCACCCCCCTGGCCTGGGGGTTAATGGAGCTGTTTTTCAGTTCAAAAGAGGAAAGGAATTTTACTTTCTGGCTGATATCCTTCTTTTCCCAGGAACTGATTGTAGATAGTGGGGATCCACCTTTAGTGAAAGATGTGGGTAACCACAGCCTTGTAGCAGAGGGCTTCAAAGTCTAGAGGGTGAGCCATCCAATTGCCCTAGGCTGGGGAGAGATACCTCTGGAATGAGAATTTTCTGATCTCATTAAATTCATTTAGGCTTTGCAAACTGGCAGGATAGACTTTGTACTGTAATTCTTAATCAGTCTGAGCTGAGTTTGGCACTTATAATTATTTCAGTATTTAGAAAAAAAGCCACTTATAATTATTTCAATATTTTTTGAAAAAAGAATGAAAGAAAGAAAAGAAAAAGGACACAATCTAGTGGCATTTACAGTGGTATTCACTATTTGGGATAAAGATTGTTCCTCTCTGAACTTTCAATGCAGTAATCAGTCTTTGATAAACCTTTTATCACAGCTGCAAACTGGTACAAAAGTAGATTGATTTTTTTTTAGGTTTAAGTCATTTTTTAACCACTTTAAAAAAAAATTTTAAACATCATGGTTTACAGAGTTATTCATCAGACAGTTTTTATAGGCATTCATTTTTCCAACACCAATTACACCACCAGAATGACCTTCCCTCCACCATTTTCCCCATTTTCCCAACTGCCCTACAAGCCTGCCTTCTTAGCAGGAACATAATAATTTATGTCATATTGCTTGTTACAATTAAATGTCTCTTCAAAAATACTTCAGTAAAAGAAAATATATATAATTGTTATATACTTCAGTGGGCTACACTAAGCATGCGACAGGGCTATACTAGCACATGACAGGGACAAATGGAGATGTTACTGGCACCCGCTCGAGCAAATCAAAGAGCAACAGGAAGACAAGTGATACAAGTGATATACTGCAGTAAAAGAAAATTTATATAATTGTCATATCTCACCGGGCTGGAGTGATAGCACAGTGGGTAGGGCATTTGCCTTGGACTCGGCCAACCTGGATTCAATTCCTCCATCCCTCTCGGAGAGCCAGGCAAGCTACTGAGAGTATCCCGCCCGCACAGCAGAGCCTGGTAAGCTACCTGTGGCATGTTCGATATGCCAAAAATAATAACAACAAGTATCATAATGAAGACGTGCTACATTGCTATGTCTCACCATCGGATCATTAGATCCTTGTCTGTGGATTTACTAAGCTCTTGCTGCTAGTTGAGCCTTCTGCATTTATGCTTTTTTGTTTGTTGAACTTAATTGGCTTCTCTGTTACTTTCCCATCTAATTTGATGTGCTCCTCTTACTGTCAGTATTGTGGAATTAGGAGGTACACAGCTGCACTGTCTAGAAACTTCCATATCTGTACAACTAACTGGGCCCAAGAGTTGATATGGTAATAGCTTTGAGTTGTGGGCATGGCAGGTGGGGCTTCTGGAAGTATGAGGCAGGGGCAGAAGGAAGCTGCCCACCCTGGCTCAAAAAGACCCAGGTTTTCAGCCTGAAAACTGGTTACATGGAATTTTGGGTTTAATGTCTCTGCAGAGATTAGTCATGAAGAAGTGGAGTTGGCTATTACACGGAGGCAGCTGTGGCATGTGGGTGCGGCTTCCACAGGGTGGGACTCGAAAAAGTAGATTGATTTTAGGTCCCTTCTTCATTTCATTTTAGTAACTCAGCATTTGCCTCTGAAGAAGCAGATGGCAAGAGAGTAAATTAAGCAGTGTTCATTAGCTGAATTGATTGCTTATGATTGTAAATTTGAGAATATCCTGAATATTTAATCACAAACCAATCTATGTGAAATTTGATTTGTACCAAGAAGATAAGCAACCTCATCCTTCAACTCTTGAACTGGGAAATGGGTTTCATAAACCTTTAGCTTTTATTGCTGCCATTAAGCAGCATTTTCTCTGGGTTAAATGTATGATTCTGTGTAATCAGGATAGACAAGGTCGGGGCACTTGTATGATTCTCAAAACATTCTGCATGGTAATTTTTTTCACTTTTTTTAATTGAATCACCATGAGATACATAGTTACAATGTTGTTCATGATTGAGTGTAGTGATACACTATCCCAGTATCCCTTAACCAGTGTACATTGTTCACCCCAGTATCTCTAGCTCCTCCCCTCCCCCAGCCAGCCTCTATGGCAAATAGTTTTTTTTTTTTAATTTTTATTATATCACCATGTGGAAAGTTACAAAGTTTTCAGGTTTATGTCTCAGTTATACAATATTCAAACACCATCCCTTCACCAGTGCCCATATTCCACCACCAAAATCCCCAGTATACCCCCCGCCACAGCCCCCCCAACTGTATAACTGATGAATTTCACTTCATTTTCTCTCTACCTTGATTACATTCCATATTGCAAAACAAAACTCACTATTGTTGTTGGAGTTTCCCCCCAATGAAGACAGCCCTACTAAGGAAGCATTTGATAATTGGTTTGTCATTAAAAGATTGTATGTTTTCAGTTTTTAGAAAAGGATGTGGCCGTGCGGCTCGGATGTGTTCCAGTCCCGCAACCCGGAGCCGTGTTAGCTGCTTCTCAGTGTCGCCAGGGCTCCATCTGGAGAAGGTGTGCCAGCTGTACCTCCTCCATCTGGATCCCTGGTGTTGTTGGCCCGGATTCGGGTCCGGAGCATTTCTCCGGCCGCGTTGCTCACCAGACTGCCTGGCCTCTTCTCTGTTGAAGGTGGGAAGATGGCGCCGAGGGTGGGTTGAGGGCGGGACTTCCGGTGGCCGGGACCATTTGGAGTTTGGGCAGGCGCTGCCCCACTCCAGTGCCCCCCCGTGGCTCGGATGTGTTCCAGTCCCGCAACCCGGAGCCGTGTTAGGGCAAATAGTTTTTTCTTTATGCATAATACTTTATATTAGATTGCTTTTAACAGAAGTGAGGCCAGGAAAAGTGACCAGTTCGAGATCTTCCAGTCATTGTTGCCCAAGAGAATCCTTCACCAAGTCCTTGTCTGGCCATCATGGACACAGACCCTTCCTTCAGTCCTCCTATAGTTACAATTGCAAGTAGAAAGACACATAATCTGTGCAGGTGTAGGTACAGGCTTATCATTTTAACCATTTTAGGTTGTTCACTGTAGATTAAGCATATTTGCATTGCTACATAACCATTACCACTCTATTGCATTTTACATATATTCATGATATTGACTAGATTCCTGTTCTTTTTATCTCCATGCCTTAGTTATAATGAGAAGTTTATATCTCTTCATCTCTTTTTTTATTTACTCCAATAAATTTTAAGTTAATTATTTAAAGTCCATCTGTGTTATCAGTAATAGCATGATTTTGTTCTTTTTTTGGTGAACACATACCATTTTGTTTTGGACGCCAAAAGGCATTGTCTAACCATATATTCTTTATTTTTTATAATTAGGAGCACTGCTATTTATTCAGCCATTGATTAAGCTGATTGAATTGGGCATGAACTCCACAAACCATATATTCTTAATACAATGTTGTGTGTGCTGTTAGGCAATTTGTTGTTGTGCAAACAATCATAGAGTGTAATTGCACAAACCTGGATAGGGTAGACAGTTGTTTACCGAGGATAGGTGACTAAACTTACTTAACTATACAGTCCATCATTGACCAAAAATGGATGTCATTAAGTTACATAATAAAGACATATCATCTTTATCCATCTCTCTGTTCATGGGCATTTAGGCTGTGTTCATATTTTGACTTTTGGAAATAGTGTTGCAGTGAACAGAGAGGTACATGGATCTTGTGAGTTAGTGTTTCTTTCTTTAGGTAAATACCAGAAATATTAATGCTGGATCAAATGATGGTTCTATTTTTAATTTTTGGATAATTTCCATACAGTTTAAAATAGTTATTGTAATGATTTATATTTCTACCTAATAGTGCACAAAGGTTTCCTCTGCTCCATAGAGATTTCCAACTCTTGTATCTTTTTCTATTCATAATAACTGTCCCTACAGTGTAAAGTGGTGTTTCATTGTGGGTCTGATGTGCGATTCCATAATGCTTCTTTTGTTGAATATGCTTCCATGTGCCTCTTGGCCATCTGTATACCTTCTTAGAATGATGTCTGTTCAGATTCTGTACTCTCCTTTTCATTGGGTTTTAAGCATTCCTTATACATTTTTAATGTGGCTTGCAATATCTTTCAGTAAGATGCCTTTTTTGTTGATGGTTTCCTTCACTGTGGAAAGAAACTTTTTGGTTTGCTGTGGCTCTGTTTATTTTGCTCTTGTTTCCATTGCCTCTGGAGTCAAATTCCCCAAAGTAACAATGACAGCAGGAACGTTGCTGAGACTGATGCCAAGGAGCACACTATCTAGTGGTTGGCTTTCATCCGTTGTAAGTTAATTTTTTCATACTGTAAGATAGCAGCCAGTTTCATTCTTTTGCACATGACTATCTAAAGTTTTTCCAATACCTTTTATTGAAAAACCTGCCATTGGCTCTTTCATAAGTTAATAGTCTTATATTTGTGTGGATTTATATTTGACCCTCTGATCTGTTCCATTGATCTATTGTCTGCTCTTATACCAACACCACACTGTTTTAGTATTTTTATTTTTATCTTTATTGAAGCATTGTTGAAACAGTGCTTCAATTGATTTTCATACATTAACTGATTTTCATACATTAACAATACTGAAAAATTTACAGTATTGTTAATGATAATATCGCCTATAAATAATTTCACTACACCCACCACCTGTTTACCCACTTCCCTCCCCTAAGGCTTCTCCTTTCAACACCTTCATTTCACTCCACTCAAACTCACTTGTGTGGACCAGCTCACCTGCTGTGTTGCCTTTGTCTCATTGAAGCTACCTTTTTTGTGTATCTTTAAGTCCCACATATGAGAGAGGTTATTCTGTATCTATCCCTTTTCTTCTGTCTGATTCACTAATTGCGTTAAACCTGTATAATACTTGGGTAGGAAGGCCATTTTGACAATGTTAATTCTTCCAATCTGTGAACAGGGACTATCATTCCGTTTCCTGGTGTCTTCTTTGATAGCAGTGAGTTGTAATTTTCACTGTATATTCTTTCCCTCCCTTGTTGTTTCCTAGATATTTGATTCCTAGCTATTCCTTGGGGAACTATTTTGAAAGGGTTTGTCTTTTTAATGCTTATTTTTAGTTTATTGTTTACATACAGGAATGCCACAAATTTTTGTATATTTATTTTGTAACCTGCTACCTTATTGCATTGGCATATTATTTCTAAAAGGTTTTTTTGGTAGACTTTAGGGTTTTCAATGTATAGTATCATGTCGTGTGCAAATAGATGATAGTTTGACTGTATTTTTCCCCCAATATATATCACTTCTTTTTCTTGTCTGATTGCTGTGGTGAGGACTTCTAAACCTGTGTTGAAAAGAGTGGTGACACTGAAAAAAGAAAAGAGTGGTGACAGTAGATATCTTTGCATTGTGCCTAATTTCAGTGCAAAGAGTTTCACTTTTCACCATTGAGTATGGTATTGGCTGTGGGTCACACTATTTTGAAGTATGTTTCTTCTATCCCTATTTTTGGGAGGGTTTTTATTATGAGTGGATGTTGGATCATGTGAAAAGTCTTGTCTGTCATTTTATATGACCATATGCTTTTTTTTATCTTTCTGTTGATATGGTATACTACATTAATTGATTTTCATACATTAAACCATCCTTGCATCCCTGGGATTCATCCCATTTGATCATGGTGTATAATGCTTTTATTTTATTGCTAGATTTGTTTTTCTAGGAATTTGCTGAGGATCTTTGGATGGATGTTCGTCAGGGATATTGGTCTATAATTTTTGTGTTTAGTAATGGTCTTTCTGGTTTTGGTATCATTGTAATAATATTGGTTTTGCAGAAGCTGTTAGGGATGATTCCTGGTTCCTGGAACTATTAGAAGAACTTGAGTAGTGTGAGTACTAAGTGTTCTTTGATGGTTTTTGGCAGAACTCATTAGAGAAAATACATCTGGACTTAGGCTTTTGTTCTTAGGGAGATTTATGATTACTGTTTTGATTTCTTTGCTCAAGATTGATCTGTTAAGGTTTTCTTCTTGGTTCAGTCTTTGGAGTTAGTATAAATCTAAGAATTCATCCTTCTTTTCTTTTTTCTTTTTTTTAATTTTTTTATTTTTTATTATTTTTTTATCCCTCCCCCCTCTTTTTTTTTAACATTCTTAAGCATAGTAGTATAATGTTATTCATAGTAACCTCTTACGATCTTTTATGTTTCTGAAGTGTATGTTTTGATTTCTCTCCTGTCATCTCTGATACTATTTATTTGGGTTTTCTCTCTCATTTTTCTTGGTGAGTCCAACTAAGGATTTCTTAATCTTATTTATTCTTTCAATGGTATACCTTTTGTGTTGTTTCCTTTTTTTCTATATCATTGATTTTCATTCTAATTTTTATTATCTCCTGCCTTCTATTTGCTTTGGGATTCATTTGTTGTTCTTTTCCTAGTTTATCTAGCTGACAGACTGCATTGTGATTTAGGCTTTTTCTTTCTTCCTGCTTGAATATGTGAACATTCCTGCTAGTACTGCTTTTTCTTGTTTGTTTTTTGGTTTTATTGGTTTTTGAGGGTTTTTTTGTTTTTTGTTTGCTTTGTTTTTTTTGTTTTGTTTTGTTTTTCAAGTCTCATCTACACTTTTTTTTAATAAATTATTTATTTTTAATTAGTGAATCAACGTGAGGGTACAGTTACAGATTTATACATTTTTGTGCTCATGTTTCCCCCATACAAAGTTCGATAACCCATCCCTTCACCAGTGCCCATTCTATACCACCAGTAAACCCAGCATCTCTCCCACCCTCCCCAGTCCTGTCTCCCCCCACCCCACACTGCCACTATGGCAGGGTATTCCCTTTTGATATCTCTCTCTGATTAGGTGTTGTGGTTTGCAATAAAGGTGTTGAGTGGCCATTGTGTTCAGTCTCTAGTCTATATTCGGCACGCATCACCCTTCCCCCGCATGACCTTCAACCACATTTTACTTGGTGTTCCCTTCTCTGAGTTGCCCAGAATGAGAGACCTGCCTCCAAGCCATGGAGACAACCTCCTGGTACTTATTTCTACGATTCTTGGGTGTTAGTCTCCTAGTCTATTATTCTATAGTCCACAGATGAGTGCAATCTTTCTATGTCTGTCTCTCTCTTTCTGACTCATTTCACTTAGCATGATACTTTCCATGCTGATCCACTTATATGCAAACGTCATGACCTCATTTTTTTCTAACAGCTGCATAGTATTCCATTGTATAGTTGTACCAGAGTTTCTTCAATCAGTCATCTGTTCTAGGGCACTCGGGTTTTTTCCAGATTCTGGCTATTGTAAACAGTGCTGCGATGAACATATAGTGCAGATGTCATTTTGACTATACTTTTTGGCTTTTCTGGGATATATTCCCAGCAATGGTATTGCTGGGTCAAATGGGAGCTCAACCTCTAATTTTTTGAGAATCGTCCATATTGTTTTCCAAAAGGGCTGAACTAGTCGGCATTCCCACCAGCAATGTAGAAGGGTCCCTTTCTCCCCACATCCTCTCCAACAGCGGTTGCTTTTGTTCTTTTGGATGTGTGCTAGCCTCTGTGGTGTGAGGTGGTATCTCGTGGTTGTTTTGATCTGCATCTCTCTGATGATTAGTGATGTAGAGCACTTTTTCATGTGCCTTTTGGCCATTCGTATCTCTTCCTTGGTAAAGTTTCTGTTCATTTCTTCGCCCCATTTTTTGATGGCGTTGGATGTTTTCTTCTTGTAGAATTCAACCAGTGCTTTATATACCATTGATATCAACCCCTTACCTGATGGGTATTGTGTAACTATCCTTTCCCATTCTGTGGATAGTCTTTGTATTCTGGTCACTGTATCTTTTGCGGTGCAGAACCTTTATAGTTTAATGTAGTCCCATTTGTTGATCTCTGTTTTTACTAGATTGTTTAGTTCCGTGTCATCTTTGAAGATACCTTTATCTTCAATATCGTGGAGGGTTTTGCCGACCTTGTCTTCAATGAACCTTATGGTTTGTGGTCTGATGTTGAGGTCTTTAATCCATTTTGATCTGACTTTTGTGCATGGTGTCAGGTCAAGGTCTAAGCCCATTTTTTACACTTTTAATTCACTTTTTGTTAAATGTTTTCTACTCTTTTGTCTTTGAGTACCACAGTGTTTTAGTTTTTTTTTTTCAGTCTCATCTGCACTTTTTTCTTAACTCACTTTTTTTTAAATTTATTTTATTGAATTACCATGTGGAAAGTTACAAAGTTCTCTGGTTTATATCTCAGTTATACAATGCTCAAACACCCGTCCCTTCACCAGTGCCCATATTCCACCACCAATAAAAAAAACCCAGTATACATCCCACCCCTCACCCCCCAAGCCCCCCCTGCGTAACTGATAAATTTCACTTCCTTTTCTCTTTACCTTGATTACATTCCATATTTCAACACAAAACTCACTATTGTTGTTGGAGTTTCAACACAGACTCACTATTTTTGTTGGAATTTATCCCCCAAGAATACAGCCCTATTGACAAGGAAATATTTGATAATTAGTTTTCCACTGATGGGAATGAAGAGATAAAAAGGTTTACAATTTCTGTATTTTAGTAATTAAGTCCAGGGAGATTTAAGTTGGAAATTGAATCATTTCCCTTCCTGGAGCAGCATGGAGCAAAAGCTTAGTTCACAGTCTGGATACATGGTTGCAAGCACTCGCTGGAACCCCAAGTCATATAGCTGGCTCTGGCTCCTGCTCGTTCCGCAGCCACTCGGCTGTGCAAAGGCATGGCCACCCAGGTCGAATCCCGGCGGGAGCCCAAGCTCCGGCCCCGGCCCGAGACTGCCCCAACTCACTTTTTTTTTTTCTAATGTTTTATACTCTTTTGTCTTTGAACACCACACCGTTTTAGTTACAAAGGCCTCCTAGTTTGAAGGTAGAGAATGTAATGCTCTGGCTCTGATCTCCTTTCTCAATTGATTTTGTAATTTGAGATCTTTTTTGGTTCCAACAAATTATAGGATTGCTTGTATTATTTCTGTGAAAAATGCCACTGGGTGCTTAAATGGAGTATATTGAATCTGCAAGTTTCTCTAGATAATAAGGACATTTTAATAGTTACTTTTATAATACATGAGTACAGAGCAGCTTTCCATTTCTCTGTGTCTTCGTTGGTGTCTTTCATCAGTATCTTAGAGTTTTCAGTGTACAAGTCTTTCATCTCCTTGATTAAGTTTGTCCAAGGTGTTTTACCACTTTTGATGCAAATGTATATAAGTATTTGAAGCAAATGTAAATCAAAGGGTTATTCCTTGATTTTTTTTCTTCTGGTGGTTTATTGTTAAAAACAATGCAATCAGGCAAGCTACCGAGAGTATCCCACCTGCACGGCAGAGTCTGGCAAGATACCCATGGCATATTCAATTGCCAAAAACAGTAACAAGAAGTCTTACAATGGCAACGTTACTAGTGCCTGCTCGAGCAAATCAATGAACAACAGGACAACAGTACCACAGTGCCAGTGCCAACAATGCAATCAGTTTTTTGAATCTAATTCTTATATTTTGATTTTGTATCCTTAATGGAGTTTTGGGGTTTTTTATATATAATATTACTTGTATCACTTGTCATCCCGTTGTTCATTAATTTGCTCGAGAGTGCAGCAGTAACATCTCCGTTTGTCTCTCTCGAGTGCTAGTGTAACCCAATGGTATCTGCTCGCTCCAGGAACACAAAGAGCCTCAAACCGTTCATTCAGGGTCCTGACAAAGAAGTCTGACCATCTCCTAGGTGCTCTCTTTTGATGTTCCATGGAATCCAGTTGGTAACAGCTCTAGTCCAGAGGTCTTCTCTAAATCGCATTATGTGTCCAGCCCATCTGATTTTCTACGCCTTGGCAAATGAGACAGCGTCCCTGATTCTTATTTTTTTTAATTATAACAAATTACTTTTATACTACATATAAACTTATTGTGATATTTTTCAGTGTTTTGATATTATATTTAATATAATATTCAACTGAAATTTTAAATATAAATATTTTAATTTTTTTAAATTTTATTGAAAATTGAAACAGCATGAGGTAATTACAAGCTTTCATGTTTGGGTTACAATCATACAGTGATCAAACACCCATCCCTCCACCAGTGCACATTCCCCACCACCAATATCCCCAGTATACCCCCCTCTTTCCCACCCTCCCCCTGCCTCCATGGCAGACAATATTCCCCAAACTCTCTCTCTACTTTTGGGTATTATGGCTTGCAACACAGACACTCAGAGGTCATCATGTTTGCTCCATTGTTTTTCAGCACACATCTTTCATCCTGACTGATTCCTCCAGCCATCATTTTCTTAGTGATCCCTTCTCTATGCCATCTGCCTTCTCCCCTCCTCTCATCCCATTCAGGTATCCAACCCTTGTCAGGGCTCCTTCCTGGAGCTGGAATTCTAACTAGACCCCAGGGAAGCTGGTTTTCATCCTTGATTTTCGGGGGGATGGAAATTGAGGCATCCCTGATTCATGATCATAGACAGAGGTCGGAACTCTGGATTCCTTCTCTCACTTGAGTGAAACGTGATATTCCAAGCATAGCTCTTTTAATTCCTCTTTGGGATACCCGAATAGCGTTCTCATCCAGTTTTCATAGGGCTCAGGTCTCTGAGGCGTATGTTAGTGCAGGAAGAACGGTGGAGTCGAAAAGATGTGCCCAGTGACTGGAGTGATAGCACAGCAGGTAGGGCGTTTGATTCCCAGCATCTCATATGGTCCCTCGAGCACTGCCCAGGAGTGATTCCTGAGTGCAGGCCATGCGTAACTCTTCTGCATTGCCGGGTGTGACCCTCCCCGCAAAAAATGCCTAAAAACGGAAAGATGTGCCTGGAGCAAGAAGTTTTTCGTCCTCTTAACCACTTCTTCGAAGCTCTTGAAGCCATTCCACGCCGCTCTCTTCCTCCTGCACAGTTCAGGTGCCAGGTCGTTCGTCATGTTGAGTTCTCGACCCAGGTACACATAGCTGCTGATTTCGGAGATGTGGAACATCAGGAACTAATCTGTTTCTCATGAACATTGTTTTGGTGAGATTCAGCTGCATTTCAACCTTTCCACACTTGTGCTCGAAGTTGGCCAGCATTCGTGCCGCTTGGCTGGTATTTGGTGTTATTAGAAGGATGTCATCAGTGAAGCGGAGGTGTAGTTGCTGACCGTCTGTCTTCACTCCCATTCCTTCCCATTCCAGTCGTTGCATGACATACTTGAGGGTGGCACTGAAGAGTTTCAGTGAAATGGTGTCGTCCTGCCGAACCCCTCTCTTTATGTTGATGATCACTTCTTTGTAGAATGGTGAGATCCTAGTGGTGAATCCATAATACAGCTCATGGAGGATCTTGATGTACTGAGTTTAAATGCCCTGTTTGGCTAAGGCTTCGATGACCGCTTCAGTCTCAAAGAATCAAAGGCCTTCTTTAAAACAATGGACATTAGAGAGAGTGGCATCTTGAATTCTCGTGAAATCTCAGTGAGCTTGGTCATCATGTGGATATGGTCGATTGTGCTGAATCCTTTTCGGAACCTGGCTTGCTCACATGGTTGTCCTTCTTCTAGTATTCTGCCAATCCTATTCAGGATGACTCGAGCGAATAACTTGTACACAACGGACAACAGGCAGATAGGGTGATAGTTGCCAATGTCATGAATGTCTCCCTTCTTGTACAACAGGACGGTCCTGCTAGTTTTCTATTGGGTAGGACCATGCATTCAGACAAGTAGTGTGTGAAGAGCCGAGCCAGATGAGTACTGGTGGCAGGTTCTTAAGGTGTTCGGTTCTGACCTTGTCTGGATCGGGTGCTCTACTCTTCTTTACTGATGAAATGGCGTGTCAGATTTGGGAAGGGAGAACGCTGGGACCGACATATCCATCCTGCAGAATTTGGTATGTGGGTAGGTGGACATGACTATCAAAGTGATCTGAGTAAAAGTCGTGGATAACCTTTTCCGTTGCCCTCTGGAAGATTTGATAGACCCATCAGGATGTCGGAGGGCAGTCATCTTGGTCTTATAGTTGGCGAAGGACAGGCGGGTGTTGCGAATACTTTTCCCGGCTTCTGCCATATTGGCCAACACTGCTGCTCTTCTCTCTTTGAGGTCTTCCTTTATCGCTTCTCTGCACAGCTTTGAGAGCTCGGACGTTAGCTTGTGATTGCCTGAGGCTCGCGCCAGACCTCATTGGCAAATGAGCTCAAGAGATTCTGATAAGCGACTTTTTGTGGCTTTCTCTCTCTCTTCAGTCCTCTCACAATCATGGAGGTGCTGAAACACTTGATCATATTCCTGGTCGATGTTGTCAATGATGGCATCTTCCCATATTGTTGTAATAGTACCAAAGAGCTCCCAGTTGGTGGTCGTTCTGGCAGTTCTCTTTTTAAACTTTGCAGACCTTTCTCCCCTCTCCATGAAGTAGAATTTCGCACGAAGGAGATGGTGGTCTGATCCCATTTGGAATTTTGGGACAACAGTAGCATCAGTCAGGCAAAACCGTCAATTGAATATGATGTGGTCAATTTCATTGTGTAACTGTCCACCAGGAGACTCCCATGTCCAATGTTTAGATTTGTTGTAACTATATCACACCATCTGCAAATAATGATAGTTTTACTCTTTATTCTCAGTTGCCTTTTGTTTCTTTTCTTGCCCAATTTTTCTGAGAATGACTTCTGATAAACTAAGGAGTCTGCATACCATATTTTGTTCCTGATATTAAAGGAAAAACTGTAATGTATGACCATCTAATCTTTGATAAGGAAGCAAGAGAAGTGAAGTGGAGCAAGGAAAGCCTCTTTAACAAATGGTGCTGGCACAACTGGACAACCACATGCAAAAAAATGGGTTCAGACCTTGACCTGACACCATGCACAAAAGTCAGATCAAAATGGATTAAAGACCTCAACATTAGACCACAAACCATAAGGTACATTGAAGACAAGGTCGGCGAAACCCTCCACGATATTGAAGATAAGGGTATCTTCAAAGGTGACACGGAACTAAGCAATCTAGTAAAAACAGAGATCAACAAATGGGACTACATTAAACTAAAAAGCTTCTGCACCGCAAGAGATACAGTGACCAGAATACAAAGACTATCCACAGAATGGGAAAGGATATTTACACAATACCCATCAGATAAGGGGTTGATATCAATGGTATATAAAGCACTGGTTGAGCTCTACAAGAAGAAAACATCCAACCCCATCAAAAAATGGGGCAAAGAAATGAACAGAAACTTTACCAAGGAAGAAATACGAATGGCCAAAAGGCACATGAAAAAGTGCTCTACATCACTAATCATCAGAGAGATGCAGATCAAAACAACCATGAGATACCACCTCACACCACAGAGACTAGCACACATCCAAAAGAACAAAAGCAACCGCTGTTGGAGAGGATGTGGGGAGAAAGGGACCCTTCTTCACTGCTGGTGGGAATGCCGACTGGTTCAGCCCTTCTGGAAAACAATTTGGACGACTCTCAAAAAATTAGATATTGAATTCCCATTTGACCCAGCAATACCACTGCTGGGAATATATCCCAGAGAATCAAAAAAGTACAATCGAAACAACATCTGCACATGTATGTTCATCGCAGCACTGTTTACAATAGCCAGAATCTGGAAAAAACCCGAATGCCCCAGAATGGATGACTGGTTGAGGAAACTTTGGTACATCTATACAATGGAATACTATGCAGCTGTTAGAAAAAAGGAGGTCAAGAATTTTGTAGTTAAGTGGATGGGCATGAAAAGCTTCATGCTGAGTGAAATGAGTCAGAAAGAGAGAGACAGACATAGAAAGATTGCACTCATCTATGGTATATAGAATAACAGAGTGGGAGACTAACACCCAAGAACTGTAGAAATAAGTACCAGGAGGTTGACTCCATGGCTTCGAGGCTGGCCTCACGTTCCGGGGAAAGGTCAACTCAGAGAAGCGATCACCAACTACATTGCAGTCGAAGGCCATGTGGGGGAAGGGAGTTGCGGGCTGAATGAGGGCTAGAGACTGAGCACAGGGGCCACTCAACACCTTTGTTGCAAACCACAACAGCTAATTAGAGAGAGAAAGCAGAAGGGAATGCCTTGCCACAGTGGCAGGGTGGGGTGGGGGGGAGATGGGATTGGGGAGGGTGGGAGGGACACTGGGTTTACGGGTGGTGGAGAATGGGCACTGGTGAAGGGATGGGTTTCCAAACTTTGTATGAGGGAAGTGTGAGCACAGAAGTGTATAAATCTGTAACTGTACCCTCACGGTGATTCTCTAATTAAAAATAAATAAATTTAAAAAAAAAAAAATAAAGGAAAAACTGTAGTTTTCCACCACTAAGTATAACTTTAGTGTGCATTTATCATATATGGTCTTTACTATCTTGAGGTCTGTTCCTTCTATCCTCACTTTATTGAGAATTTTCATGATAAATGGATGTTTTATTTTGTCAGAAGTGTTTTTCTACTCAATTGAGATGATTGTATGAATTTATCCTTCACTTTTATTTGTGAGTGTTGAACCTTCGCTAGATCTCTGGCGTAAATCCCCTTGATTGTAGTATATAAATGAATTGCTCTGTATACAACAAATTTGTGAATCTTGTTTTTCTTGTCCGTTAAGCCACTGTGTCTCTTGATTGGAGAATTCAGTCCATTTATACTCAAGCTGATTGATAGATATGTGCTACTTATTATGATGTGTAACTTTTTCCTGGCAAGTGCTTTGTTCCTTGTTGTGATAACTGGGAATCACATACACTCCTGCTCATGTGCCTTCTGCAGGTCACACCTCTCGTGGCAGCGTTCACACAGCTGCTGTTGTGGCTTGAACTTACGTACGGAGCTGCAGCGTTGCACACATTCTGGTGTGAGTGCTCAGCAGGGCTGCTCACACATGTACTCATGGATGCACATCCCTTACTTTGCTGCACACACATCTTCAGTGGCAGTGCTGAGTGGATGGGGGTTACATACTTTAATTGCAGCAGAGCTACAGGGACTGTGCTCAGAGCCTGGGGGAGGCACCAGCGATCTAGTTCATGACCTCGGGTTTGCAGGGCTTTATAGCTGAGCCATCTCGGGACCTATTGGGTTTTTTGGCTCCATTTTGCTCCTCCTAGCTGGATGGCTTTAGTGTTCTGTTTAGATTTCTTTCCCATCTTTTTCTTTTATGGCTCTATTACAGATTTTTGTGCTGTGCTCTGTGTGTGTGTGTGTGTGTGTGTGTGTGTGTGTGTGTGTGTGTGTGTGTGGTCACCACAAGGTTTACCTTTCATGTCCTGTGATTAGTGTAGCCTAATTATATATCCTGTATAGTCTTTTTTACATTGCTTTCTTTGCACTCAATCTGAAAGTCTACATTTTTACTTCCCTGCCTTGTCATATATATTTTATGTCAAGTTTTACTTTTCATTCTGTGTATCTCTTAACTACCTGTTGTTTTATCAATTTTGTCTTCTGATCTTCATTCTATCTCCACAAATGGTTACTTCATAACCTTTACTGCATTTTAACCTTTACTCAGTGATCTTTTCCTCTTTCTTTTTTTGGCGGGAGCAGTGGGAGGGTGGGGGGAAATGTTTCATTATGAAGTTTTTTTAATACTTGATTTTATGGTGTAAATTTTTTTTTAGCGTAAGTCGTTTTGCAAAGCTCCTTATCCCTCATAATTCTGAGTAATAACCTTGGTTTTTAAAGTGCTTTTAGATGGAAGTTTTTTCTTTTTGCTCTCTGCATATATCTTTCTGACCAGTAAAATTCCTCTTGAAAAATCTGTTAGATTTGTGGTGATTCTCTTGCATATAACAAGTTGTTTTTCTCTCACTGCCTTTAAACTTGCCTCTCATCTTTAGCCTTTGGCAGTTCAGTTGTAATGTGCCTTGTTGCGTATCTCTTTGGGTTCATATTATGTGAAGATTTCCTCAAGCTGAATATTAATGGTTCTTTCCCCAGGTTAGGGAAGTTTTTGGCGATTATTTCTTCAAGGTATTCTCTTCTCCTTTCTCTTTTTTTTTTCTTTTTTTGAGTTCCCTATGATTTGATTGTTGTTCTGCTTGATTTGGTCCCTTAAATTTCATCTACTACATTCACTTTTAAAGATTATTTTATTGCTATTGTTACTTCTCTGAATTATTGTTACCATATTGTTTTTAAACTCACCTATGTATCATTCTGCTTCATATTAGCAGTATTGAGCCCTCCTAGAATATTTTCAGTTTATTATTCTTAGTCTCTGAGACTTCTTTTTTCATAGTATGTCTCACTGATGATGTTCTCACTATTTATTAAATTCTTCTCCTAAGTTGGTGATTATCTTTATTACCTTTACTTTAGAGCATTTTAAGTTGTTTTCTTTGCTTTATTAAATTTTTATCCCCTGTTCTTTTGTTTAGAAGATTTTGTTCCCTCATTTTGCTTTGATTCTTTGTTTTTTCATGTTTGGGGCAAAACAGCTCTCTGTCTTGAAGTATTGATCTTGTGTACCAGATGGAACCTGTCACTTTGCCCAGCTTCTGTTTGTGTCTCATTTCTTTGTAATTATTTAAGCAGAAGGCTGTTCTTTCTGGATAGGTCTCAGTTGTTGAGGGTGCCAAGAAAATAACTAATTTCAGGGGGATGCAAACTATTGAAATGACAAATTCATACGTATGTCATTGTGTTTTTCTATCCTAGCCTGGTCATGATTGTGAAGCAGTGAAATACTCTTTTCCTGTCTGTAGCTAGAAACACTTTCCTTTCATATCCAGTGAACTTTAAGAGGGAAAATCTGATATTATGACTTATTATTATGATATTATCACCCAGACTTTATGGATCAGAAGAAGACCTAGTCATTTAAATGA
Organism: Sorex araneus; assembly: GCF_027595985.1. Taxonomy (NCBI): domain Eukaryota; kingdom Metazoa; phylum Chordata; class Mammalia; order Eulipotyphla; family Soricidae; genus Sorex; species Sorex araneus. Next base: position 225,989,077 of record NC_073302.1, read on the forward strand.
AGAAGAAAAAAAATGCTTTTAAACCTAACATTGGGCCTATAGGGTTGGCCTTTAATCAAACAAAAAATATCAAATGTTCCTGAGGCACTACTAAATCCCTCTTAATAACCTGTAAACTTATCTTTTTTATCAGTTGGGAATCTTCTTGAAAGAAAATAGGACCAACTTTGATTACCCAGGCAGAAAGGAATGTGGGGAGGGAGCGGTATGGAAATGGCCCAGGGAGCAGAGCGACAGGAGTCCAGGCAGAGGACGGCCCTGTCCTCAGAGCTAGAGTCAGAATGGACATTCCACTTCCCCCAGTGGTCACTTGACTCCAGGTGCAGGTCTGGGAAGACATGTTGGCTGTCACAGCTGAACCAAAGCAGGAGGCCCTTTAGCCAGGGCCCTGGGGCTGCCCTCCTTGGCAGTGGCAGGTGGCTCCACTGATACATAGACCAGTATGGGTGCGACTCAGCAGCATTCTTGTCCTCTGACCCCTGGGTGCCAGCCACCTTCCTCCACTCGGACAACCAAAAGTGTCTTCTGACACTGCCGATTACTCCCCTATTGAGAACCTCTGCCCTAAAGCAAAGTCAGCCCTCTGACTAGGAGAAAAGTGATGCTGGTGGCAAATGTACCAGCATTACTCACCGGGTCTTTTCTCTGTGTCTGTCTTCACTGTTACATGAGGCCTGGTCGTGATTCAGCTGCATGTTGCAGGATCATCCTGATGTCTACTGATTAGCCAGTCACTCCTTCCTTCATGCTCTCTCCTATAGAAACAATGGTTTTGCTAGGATTTTCTCCCCAAGGAACAAACTAATGGAAAACAGGAATCTTTTTTGTTCCTTCTTAGTGTCTGGTGTCTCTAGTACATATTGTACTAGGTACCTTTTTTTCCCCCCCAACAAATGCATGAGCAGATGTGAAGCCGCCCACAGACATGGTCCTGCCTCCCCTATTGCTGCATGAAGCTTGGCACCAGGCACATCTACTTCAGAACTGCCAGGAGAGGAGCTGTGCCAGCTGCCCTGTCCCCTACGTCACCAGAATTCCCCGGGAAAGCCCTGGTCTCTCAGAAGCCATGGCATTCCCAAAGGCCTCCTGCACCTCCAGGGGGTCATCTGAGTTTTTCTTGGAGAAAGGGCTCCTGCTGACTGAAGCCCAGTGAGATTTCTCAGGTTCAGATCAATCAGAATCGCTCAGGAAATGAGTTTCCAAGATGCATGTCTATGTTTTGCCAGAGTCCGTGATCACCAAACACAAATAAGTTTTCCGGGGAAAGAACTTTTTTAAAGCTAAAAACCCTCCTGCTGAACTCAGAACCTGTCTCTGATCCGGGCGGCTCCTGCAAGCCCAGGCCCAGGTCTGCAGCCCCCTCACTCCCCAACCCCACTCCACATCCCCAATTTTAGGCCATTTTCATGTCTGGTCTACTGAATCCTTCTAGGTGCCTTTCCAGCCAGTGGGGTCATCTCTTTCTGGGCCTGGTACTCATCACTTTGAAATTTGTCTTAGGCAAAATTTGCTTTTATTTCCTAAGATTTTCTATTTACTTGGGAAACACATAATTTTGAGTTTCATCAATGAAGAAATTGGTACATTTTTTTCTCACTCAGTATTTTTCAAGTGTCAGTTGGATGCTTCACCTCATTTTCACTTGGCCTGGTTCCATTGGTTCCTCATAGTGGTCACCCTCACATTTCGGAATCCCACAAGGCTTCTTCCAGCTCTTCTTGCACTCCCAGCCCCACTTCCTGACATTGGGTCTGGGGAGGGGACCAAGAAACTGCATTTCTGGGGCTGGAGAGATAGCACAGTGGGTAGGGCGTTTGCCTTGCACGCGGTCAACCCGGGTTCGATTCCCAGCATCCCATATGGTCCGCCGAGCACTGCCAGGAGTAACCCCTCATCATTGCTGGTGTGACCCAAAAAGAAAAAAAAACTACATTTCTAGTAGGTTCCCAGGTAAAATTCAGGGCATTGAGTAAGTTTTCAATGGATTATCTTCTTAATAAATAAATTGTCTTAAATTTACATCAGGTATACTGCTTAGGTATACAGATAGATGGAATCAGTGAGTGAATGGGTGAAAGATAAAACACTTATGAAGATCCAGCTTATACTTACTTTATTCACCCTTCTTTGCTTTTTTTAATACTTTGATTCAACTTAACCACAATTTTGATTGATTTGGTGCCCTCGGCTAGCATGAAAGAGTGTATAAAAATGACTGAAGGAAGAGTGGAATATTCTTCTTTTCCAAAGCTTAAAATACTAATTAATATTGCCTTGTTAATCCTCTGGTATCCAGGAAATCCAGTGACACACAGACCATTGCCTCCCAGGTGCTACATCAAGGGAACCAGAGCAGGAGTGGTGTTGCCAGTTTGGCTTAGCATCATAGTCAGACTGCCAACTAGTTGCTCTCAATCGTGTTTTCAAATAATTATACTAGTAAAACATCCCAACAAGCACTCAAGAGGTTAAAGATTAGGTCTTGCCAAGAGCATGTTGATATTTTGAAGATGGCCTGGTTGAATTCTGTGTTGGGTGTTACAGAATAGCAGGTGTGAACTTTCAGCTTTGTGAAGATACTTACCTCACTCGGGGCTGAGACAAGGAGCTCCTAAGACCCCAGAAGGGCTTCTGTTTGCAGGGGATTACTTGGAACTATCCAGAAAAATAAACTTACGTGGAAAACTCTCAGACACATTTTCCCCTTGTATTAGTCTGTAGAAATAAACTCAAGCAAGAGTCACATGTGGCCAAGTCTTCAGGGTGAGAAGCTTACAATAAACAAGGTGATCCATCGAATCATGGAAGTTAATTAGACTTTTTGTTTCTCCCTTTCTCCAGCCATTTTCATTTTATTGCATCCAGGGTTTGATGTTTAACTATGAACTTTTGAGAATATTATTTGACAGAAGTCCAGCCAGTAAGCTGTAAGGGCAGAACCACACTGCCAGGGTTCAACAGAAACATCTGGCTTGTGTGACTTTTTTTGCTCCATTCTCTCACCTAAAAGAGGCTCCTTACCAGTATGTCCAAGAATCTGATGGGTTCCTATTTCAGTGTGGTGCTTGTACATGTAACAGTGCCCAGCGGGTAGCTGACACCAGCATTTTGGAGTTTGTGTCAGTGGTTAGTGATTCTAGTAATCTCTTTCTAGGCCAGTTTTTGGAGGTCCAGGCCCTCCTGCCTCTTTATCCTCCCCCTATTTCCAGCCCTGTGAGAGCAGCCAAAAGAGACAACACATTGCTTGGTCTGGCAGCCCTTACTCTTTCAAGAATCTCTTCCTTTTGACATCTCATTTATTGTCATCAGGCCTGATGTAATTGCCCTAATAGTTATGAGTCATGCTGGTTGAGCGAAGAAGTCCAGATAAAAGTGTTCTGGTGTGTGCCCACTTTTATTAGCCCATTAGACTCTTAGGTAGAATGAGCAATACAAATGATCCTTCTCTAACTACTCCTTTACATATCCTGTTCCTCTAAGTGAAACAGAAGATGTTCAGTGACTTTTTTTTTCTTTTCATGAATGGATGTGTATGATGTGTGTCCTTCTGGCATTTTGTCTTTTGCCTTCTCTTTACAAAAGTTCCTCTTTTCTCTTTTGAATTTTAAATTCGTCATTTATTCAGTTCAGTCCTCTGCATAAAATCAGCGCATTTCCCCTCCTAAATTATTTGATTTCCACAGTGAAATATGTTTCAGCTTTGTAGTGTGTAAATTACTCAGTGGATTTATTAACTCAGTCTAGTCTTCTGAGACCCTGTAAATTGTTGCAAATCTCATTCCCCTTCGTTAACTAAAACATGAAAACAAAGGGCAAATCTTTGCCAGATTTTTTTTTAATCAAAAAGTTCTTGGAATTTTTTTACTAATCATATATGTGAAATCTAACTTTGTTTTTTTCTCATTTATGGAACAGCCTAAAAACAGTATTTTTTCTCTTCATTTTCTGTAGAGGTTAGTTCATGTTGACACTTGCAGAATGCTTAAATCTAATTAAAGTGAAGAGACCATAACTTCGAACTAAAAGAATTCTAAGGCGGTTTTTTCCCCTAGTTTCTGCTTTTTTGAACCTTCTTTAGCAGGATTATAACATCCAAGTCAGCAAATCATTTAGCTCTGACCATATCTCTTTCTTTTTCAATCCTTTGAATATATGTTTTCCCCTGTTGTTGCCATAATTGCCATTTTCTAAGATGCTGGAATGGTTGAAATGGAAAATTGGAAAAGGATGTGTGTTAGTTAGTTTGTCTGCCAAGAAGGACAGAGAAAGGTCATATTTATATTGGCATTTGTCTAGTTGAAATGAACCACTTCAAAGGGACAGGCGAGCCATGTTTAAGTGAATATTTTGGCTCTGACTAAGTGGATTTTATCGTCCTCTTAGCTCTAGTGTTCTAGTCATTTTAATTATAAATGACCAATGATTCTGTTTCAAATACTGAAAAGAAGAAAATGGTGTAATAGGTTCACATTTGATTGGAAGGAAGCCATTTTAAAGTATATTTACTTAACAGCTATCTTCAGTATTAAGAAACCTGAAACACCATGTTGGAAAAATAGTACAGGGATTAAGACACTTGCCTTGCACTCTGCCAACCTGGGTTCAATCTCTGGCACTATATATGGTCCCCAAGCACTGCCAGGAGTGATCCCCACTGTGTGGGGCCCAAAAGAGTGGGGGCAAGGAGGGTGGGAGAATGAGAGCAAAAAAGAACTGGCTCAAACCTGGGAAAAGCATGAATCTATTACAAAGCATGTTTTTAATGGTTCATTTTCCTTTGTCCTGAGAGACCTTTGCCTACATCTAAGCCATAATGTTTATTCTAGCTGTTTTTTTAGACACTTATTTTAGCTTTGTATGAGATGTGTGCCTATGTCAAATTAATGTCTGCTCTGTGTGTGATAGAGGTCAAGGTTCGTTTTGTCTCTTTGGATACCCTGTCCCACAGTTAGTTGACTTGTGTCATTGGGCACTTCTCGTCCACAAAATTGTCATGACCTATTTCATTCTAGAATACTCATAACCTGAGCTGACCCTTTGCCTTCAAGCACTACTGTATTTTAATTGAGCTGCTTTTGAGATGTGGCAGGTATGGCTGAGAGAGAAAGTTTAAAGTGCTAAAGGGCATATTTTTCATGCAGGATTCCTGGCACTACATAATTCACTTGGCACCACAGGTGTGCATCCCTTCTCCAAAAGGAAAATGCACACCCCCAAAAAGGGAAGGATTTATTTGCAGATTATAGACGTCTCTGGCAATCTTCTCGTGTCTCACTGCTGGAATTCACTTGAGAGGATCCCCAAATTAAATGCCAATGTTTAGCTAGAGAGCTGTTCAGCCCTGAGTAATAAGCATCATCTGACAAGAACAGAGGGTGAGGCAAAAAGGTAGATTACTTGATTCTTTATTTCTGGCTTACTGGGAGTAAAAAATGGAGGTAAATGCAGCTTTTCATTGATTTGTTGATGTATGCCAGATGTAGTGCCTCCTTACCCCCACTCTCAGTCTCCATGTTTTATCTTTGTACATTAGATGAGATCTGCTTTCCATAGGTTTTATGCAAGACACGCTCAGTTATAAAGTTAATTTTCCAAGATAAGAAAATGTGGAAGAAAGACAGTAACTTGGCTCTGAGGTGAAATTTCTGTACAAACATTAACACTTGATTGATTTTACAGTATATAGAAGTTGATAGTAAAGTTTATTAAATGTAATCAATTCCTGGGGCAGAGTTCTTGATGGTTCAGCAGATAGGGTTCTTTTCCCTCCTAGGGCTGGCAGGGGATCGACAGCGCATATGTCCCTCAAGTACCACCAAGGGTAAACCCTGAATACAACAGGGTGTGGCCACAAACAAACAACGTAATCAATTCTGAATTGACCTAGACAAAGATAACTAAAAATTCAATCTTCTAACATCACTCCAGATGTATGGTAACGTGTGAAAAATAAAAATCCTTCAAAAACAAATCCTCAGACAATGACGTTAGTTAATGCTATTATAAGATATAACAGTGATTACAGATTGACATTTATTGATTTTTTTTTATAATGTCATTTGCCATTTTGTTGTAGCAAGCAATGTGAAGTAAATCTGTGCCCGCCGAGGGAGCAGCCCTGGGGCGGGGCGGGAAGTTGGGAACACAGGTGGAGGGAAGTGTCACTTGGTGGTGGGGTTGGTGTTGGAATAATGAGTGCCTGTAGCAGCTGTGGTAGGGGCAACTTTGTAAACCACGGTGCTTAAGTTTTAAAAAAAGAAACCTTTGAAAACATATTTAGGCCTAGCACTATGTTAATTTTTGATAGAGAGTAAAAATTCCTGAAAATCATGAAGAGCTTCAGACCCCACCCTTCTCTTGACTCTGGGATGCCTTCCTAAGCACTGGGAGGCAGCACTTCTTTCCCGGAAATCAGATTATCTTTCTGTCTACAGGGCAGAGTGTATCTTGCTCCATTTTTACTGTGCTGTGCCAATCACTGTGTCATCTGCTCTTGTCTCTGCAGGCATGCTTCAGAAGTGTCCTTCCATTGAGGACTTTGTAGATGCTCTGGTTTCTGACTTGGACCTGGACTTTGAAACTTTCCTCATGGATTCTGAATGATGCTATTATCATGTACCTTTACATCAAGATCATATCGATATTAACTTTACTGTAAATGTACAGTTGGAACCCTTGTTTCTGTATCAGTATTCACTTCTGCTGTGACCTCTGAAAAGCCTTAAATGGAAATTGAAATAAATAATTTGTTTTACACTGTGCTGGTCTTTAACCTGTTTGGCAGAATTTTGAATTTATAGAAATCTACAGCCCAGAGTTCTTAGATGTAGGACATGGCCATTTTCCTTAGTGTCCACTTTCTTGTTGAACTTCTCTCCCTTTACTGTAGCACTGTAGCACTGTCATCCCATTGTTCATCGATTTGCTTGAGCGAGCACCAGATGTCTCCATTGTGAGACTTCTTGTTACTGTTTTTAGTATATCGAATATGCCATGGGTAGTTTTCCAGGCTCTGCCATGTGGGCGAGATACTCTTGGTAGCTTGCTGGGCTCTCTGAGAGGGACGGAAGAATCAAACCCCGGTTGGCTGCATGCAAGGCAAATGCCCTACCCACTCCCCCTTTACAATGATCTTTACTTAATTGCTCAAGCTAGAGACTTAATTAAAAGCAAAATTATTTTAGTGTACTTCAGTTTTCAGAAAGAATACACATATTATTCTTTTGAAGGATATAGTGATCTATATTAGGCTTAAAAAACACATATACAAGAACCAAGAAACCAGTGTGGATCTGAAGTACTTGAATTTTTCTGGTGTTCTTTCCTGAGAGGTCAGGCCCTATGCAATGGAACAGAGAATTCATGCTTTTCTGCCTTGGCTATGAACATACAACTATTAAGTGCAGGTCAAATTAGTAGGTAATGTGCCCAAATCTAGCTATTGCAAAAGAAGGAAACAAATGTAAGTCCCATATCCTATGACTTAGCCAAAACCCTTTTTGCTTTATGTTATTGTATCCTCCATCACCACCAAGTATTAATAGTAAGAAATTCTTTAATGGGTTTTTCTCAGCAGCCAAATCAAGAATTTAATCTGTAAAATTGGGCACTTATCCAGCCTGTTCACAGATTCCAAAGGAATTTTTAACAGCCCAGAAACAGATGAAACCAGATGGAGACATGTCAGGGGCCTGAGGTGACAATCTTTCTCTCTCTGCCCACCTGCCGCTCACTTTGAGAAGCTGATGTGCACCAGGCAGAAAGCAAGGCTGCCAACATGCTTCCAGGCTGGCACTAGCATGCCCGCTGCAGTCTGCTGTCTGTTCCTCTTCCTGTTGCTCTCAGTGGATACTTAAAAGCAGCAACTCAGAGACTCCGGGGGCAAGAAGTGGTGTTTCCTCTGTGCCCAAAGCAAAGTTATAGGAAGGAAGACAAAGCCTGGGATGATGTTGGCAGAAGGAGCCTAGAGACCGGTGCCCTGGAAGGAATCTGGCAGCTTCTAAACTTGGCCCTATTTAGGCACAACATTGAAGCTAGAGGAAGAAAAGCATCTATCTTATAGATTTGCTATACAAATGCTAGCTCTACTCTGAGAAATGCACCTGGAAAAACTGACTACTACTTGCCCATCAGTGATAAGTAATCTAAGAAGGTTCTTTAGTCAGCTCTCAGTATGTGCCACTGACAGTGATGAGCCTGAGTCTTCATCAAAGGCATTTGTCTTTTCAAAAATCGAAGTTAAGGAAGCAGAAAGGCAAATTTCTGTGGAGCCTATATGTAAACATGCTTTAGGAAAGAGGAAGTTCTGGAATGCCAGAATTTTTCAGAATTATTTCTTGAGGAACTAAAGTGCATTGAAGAAAACCTCTCTGGTCATCTTGGGAGATTCCTGAAAGCATGCTATTTTTGGAGATGAAAACTATAAGTAGCACTGTAGCACTGTTGTCCCATTGTTCATCAGTTTGCTCCAGCAGGCACCAGACATCTCCATTGTAAGACTTTCTGTTACTGTTTTTGGCATATTGAATACTCCATGGGTAGCTTGCCAGGCTCTGCCGTGTGGATGGGATACTCTCGATAGCTTGCCGGTCTCCCCAAGAGGGACGGAGGAATGGAACCCAGGTCAGCCGCATGTAAGGCGAACTCCCTACCCACTGTGCTATCGCTCCAGTACTATAAGTACCAAGCAGAAATGAAAGGATAATGGGACATGCTTTGAAAGGAAGATAGAGTAGGAAAGACATTCTGAAGAAACAAATAGTGACACATTCTCACCATGAAAGAGCAAAATTGTTGGAAAGAAATTCAAGAAGCTGATCAGAAAGGCAGGTTATGTTTAAGGAAGGGATAAGGTATCAGCTCACACCTGTTAGAAGAGGGCTGGAGAGACAGGTAGGGTATTTGCCTTGCACGCGGCTGACCTGGGTTCAATCCCCGGCACATCATATGGTCCCCTAAGCACCGCCAGGAGTAATTCCTGAGTGCTGAGCCAGGAGTAGCCCCTGAAAATTGCTGGGTGTGACCCAAAAAGGAAAAAACCAAAACACCTGTCAGAAGAGGTGTTCTTCAAAGAACGTGAAATGTTTTGGAGAGAGTATATAGAGAGACGGGAGCCCTTATACAATATTGGGAAGAACAGAAAATTGGCACAATTATTATGGAAAAGCAGTACTGAAAGTTCCTGCAGAAAGTTAAGCTCCATATTGATCTCTCCCCCTTGTAGGTTATTACCCAGAGTGTGACTGCACTAATTCCAGAGGCGTCAGCAACTCCCTGTTTCATTTTTCACTATTAGAAACAAACCATATGCCTGTAAGATAAAAAAAAAAAGATGTGGTGGAATACTACTGAACATTAAAAAATAATAAAGATCTGCAAAATCATGCAATTAGTTGAATTAGAAGTATCATGCTGAGAAGGAAAAGAGCAGATACAGAATAATCTCTGTCATAGGTGGAAGTGACAGATATGCAGCAAGGGAGCAGCAAGGGCCCAAGGCAACACAATGATCCGCACAACTGAGTTGGAGTTGGGCGGTGTTAAGAGTGGCATATTGGGTTCCTTGGGAGAGGGGAATGAGCACACGGCTGACAGATGTGGTGTTAGAATCATTTGTATGAGGAACCCTTGCTAACAGTATTGTAAACCACAGAATCACAGTCAATTAAAAAAGACAGTAAAATTTCTTTTCTTTTATTAATAGCAAGATGATAATAACAAGAGTGAGCTAGGTGTTCTCTGGTTACCAGAGGGAGGTGGTGGGTGGAGTTGAGGGTGGGGGAGCGTTGGGGTCAGATTATGTTACAGGTCCCAGATGGATCTTTAGTGATAAACTTTGTGCGTTATATACATATACTGGTTTATAATGATGCACACTGTACTATGTAATGGTATAGTAAAATGTCACATTAATTTTAAAAATTGGGGCCACATCTGGTACTGCTCAGGGGCTGCTTCATTAAGGCTATCAAACCTTGGACTCTCAGGCAAAGCATGGCCTCAGCCTCAAGAAAAGTTGTGCTGAATGCTGATAGCAGGCAGCAGAGCAGAAAACAACTTTCTCCAGGTAACAAATCTTGAAAACACAGACAGAACAGTGGGAAAGAAGATACTAACAACTGATTCTTGAATTTGCCTGTATTCTCTGTGTTCAGAGCAATGAATGAACAGCTCATCGAAGTAGGTGGTCAGTGAGTATGCACTGTTGAACGACTTTAAGGAAGCATTTTAAGATGAAAGGAATGAGCTTGCAATCTAAAAGAGAGTCCTGGGGCTGGGAGCAGCTCCACAGGATGCAGCCTGTGGCTCGTGTGCAGAAGCCCCAGCTGAGCACAGGCTGTCTGACCCAGTCCAGCAGGACAAGTGCTGCCAAGAATGACCCCAGTTCCTACGAGAAAAGGGTCAAAGGGACTCCTTGATTTCCCAACAGTGTGGATGCATTTATTCCCACCAAATCGTATGGTTATAATGGTTTCAACAGTAAATCTTATTAAATATGTTTTACCATCAGTTATAGAAAGAATAAGAAAATCCTGCATTCCAAACCTAAGTAGTTTACACAGTGACACAAGACCTTCACCTAGACATAATCTCCTTTTTTTTTACAACTTTAAATAATCATTAAAATTATAGGCCAACATATCCCAAATTGGAGTTGGCAGAACGCTTCCCAGGAACTATACTTAGTGTTCCATGAAGCTAAAATGGACCCATTATTAACTTAAGAAATGGAAGGTAAAATTTGAGAATTCATTACAGACACTAGAATTCATTTGTCACAAAACAAATTAACTTTGCTAATATGACCCCAAACTGAAGCATATTTGACCAAGATCCATGCCCATTTTTGTTGTACTGATAACATTCCTTCAGAGCAGTGGGAAGTAACTTCTAAACTTATTCAGCTAGAAATAGAAGGCTAATGTATAAAGTAATAAAATTGTATTGTTTCCAGAATGCAAATATTTGTCATTATTAAATTCTGAAAAATGATGGAAAAGAGTTAAAAGATAAAATTGAGATGCAAAAAAAAATTGAGATGTAAAATTATATTCTTAGGTCTATGAAGGTTCAGAAAGCAACTTTGTAGACTTCTTTGAATATCCCCCAGGGGAAAAAAATTAGAAGAATCAAAGCAAAGCACTATGGAACCTCTAAGAATGAGAAGGATCATAGCCCTCTTCTCACAATAGCAGCTGGATAAATCATCATAACAAATTATTTTATTATGAGTGATTTTCCTTATGGTGGGAAAACTAAGCAAACAATAATTACTCTGGGGTAAAAGCTCTCTTCTAGTTAAGGGTTACCACCAGATTCCAAGAACCAATTTGAAGCACTTATAAATGTAAACACTGAAAAAATTATCTAGAGGAAGAACTAGATTATAACAAATAAAGTGTTAGTATGAATGTCTTTAGGGTATATTTTTTGTTTTCTCTTGTATTTTCAAATATTTTTAACATTTTCAAATATTTTAAAGTAGATAATGTGTTTATTTTAATAATCCCAAATTTACAAAGTGTTTATCATCTTAAACAACATAAAAGAAAAAATTTAAATCCCATTAACAATTGCATCCAAAAATTAAAAATCTCAGGAGTAGCCACCGAGGAAGTGAAATAACAGATTCTAAATGCTATAGGACAGGGCTGGAGCAATAGCACAGCGGGTAGGGCATTTGCCTCACACGCAGCCGACCTTGGTTCGATTCTCAGCATCCCATATGGTCCCACGAGGAGTAACCCCTGTGCATCACCAGGTGTGACCCAAAAAAAGCAAAAAAAAAAAGAGAGAGAGAGAGAGAAAAGAAAAGAAAAGAAAGCTATAGGACACTGTTGAAAGAAAATGAAGAAGAGACAAACTGATGGAACAGTAGTCCACATTCTCATGAACTGCAAGATTTGATGTATTCCTATAACCCAAAGAGTCAATAGATTCAGTATAATTAACATCAAAAATTATAAGGGCAAAAATAAAAATAGCAAAGGCATTTTCTATGGAAATAAGATAATCCGAAAATGTGCACAAAATCACAAAAAACTCCCAAATATCTTGAAGGGAAATAAAAAGGAACGATTATGCTCCCTGGTTTCAAGCTATAGTTCAAATCTAGAGTAATTAAAAACTGTCTTACTGATAATAGCTATAGACAGATCAGTGAAATAGAATGAAAAAACCAAATAGATACACATATATGGCCAATTTGTTGAAGAAGGCAAGAAGATACTGGAAGGAAAGGATCATCTCTTCAATGTATGGTGCTAGGAAAACTTGACAGCCGCATGCCAAAGAACGAAACCAGGCACACAAATGAACTGAGACTGGCATGAAGTAGGTTTGGTGACTTGTCCAGTGTCCCAGAGCTGGTCAAAAGCAGATGCACACCTCAAACCAGGTTCTTTGTGTCCTGACCTGCTGCCTTTTGCACTGCACCCATGTCTTTGGGACATCATCCTTCTATTCTGAAGGCCCTTGGGTGACGTTTAGACATTGGCTGTAGAATACTGAGTGGTTACATGAAGCATACAGATCAGGGGGCTTAGATCACTTGCCATTTTTTCTGCTCGTGGAGTTCAATACCTGATATCAGAAGATGAAGTAAATATAAGGTGATATTGCAACATCACTAGCAGGATGAGGGTCAGGATCAGAGCAGTGCTGGATGGGAAGGTAAAGAGGAAAGACTGGCCTTCTGGAATACACCAATAGAATCTGTTGGTGAACTACGTGGCAATGGGGTAAAATGGAGTAGATATGCCATTTAAATATAAATGCTCATATAAATCATTACTAAAATGATTTTAGGAAAAAATCATGTATGTGGAAGCAAGAAGTAGACACAAATTGTGAGCAGCCTTTAGATTGCCGTATTGTTTAATATGCACATTTGAGGCTGATTATCCAGCCATAGAAGCATTTTTCCAGCTGTGTCTTATCTACAATAATTAAGACATGGGTTGTTGAAGCACCTTTCTGAAGCCCAGGTAAGCCTCAGAAATCCACGTGTTTTCTTATGCTGAGGCTCATTGCTCTCCACAAGCCATGCAAAGGTGGTGGGATTGGTGTTGGAATGGTGAATGCCTGTAACAAGTCATCATGAACAACTTTGTAAACGGGTATTTACATAAAGTAGCACTGTACATTGTCGCCCCGTTGTTCATCCATTTGCTCAAGCGGGCACCAGTAATGTATCCATTGTGAGACTTGTTGTTACTGTTTTTGGCATATTGAATACGCCACAGGTAGCTTGCCAGGCTCTGCCATGCGGACGGGATACTCTCTCGGTAGCATGCCAGGCTCTCCGAGAGGGACAGAGGTTTATATAAAGTATAGGGGGGAAATTTACACATGTAGGCCTTACCTATTCCATGTAAACTCCAAAATATATTAACAGAATTGCTTTAATAGTGTTCCTAATGAAAGGTGATGCACAATTATTACCATAATGAGATCCAAGTATAAAATAAAATTTAATGTAAATATGTTAGATTCTAGAGTTGAAAACATATATAAATGAAAACAGGCATTTTATTATATCATATTATCACTTAATCACTTGTCGTCCCATTGATCTTCGATTTGCTCAAGCAGGTGCCAGTAATGTCGCCATTTGTTCCTGTCGCATGCTAGTGCAGCCCAATGATATCTGCTTGCTCCAGGAACAGTAAGAGCCTCAAATCGTTCATTCAGGGATTTGACAAAGAAATCTGACCATCTAGTTGGTGGGTGACCACTCGGTCTTCTGATGTCTCGTGGAATCCAGTCGGTAACAGCTCTAGTCCAGCGTTCGTCTCTGAATTGCATTACATGACCAGCCCATCTGATCTTTGATGCCTTGACAAACGAGACAGCGTCCCTGATTCTTGACTGTCGACGGAGGTCAGAACTCCAGATTCCTTCTCTCACTTGAGTGAGATGTGATACTCCTAGCATAGTTCTTTCGATTCCTCTTTGGGATATCTGAATAGTGTTCTCATCCTGTTTGCGTAGGGCCCAGGTCCCTGAGGCATATGTTAGTGATTTTAATTTTCATATCATATGAAGTGATTTTAATTTTCCTATTTACATAGGTCAGAATCATATAAGAATCAAAATTCGTTCTTATTGATTTATTTTCTGATTATTCTATTAACCGTTTCTAAAGGTTTGTTAGAAGAAACAATATAGAGTAAATTTTTATGTGCCTAAGAGGGCAGGTTGGGACTGGGAGGGAAACTGGAGATCTTGGTAGAGGGAAGTCATACTGGTAGTGTTGCAACAATAAATGCTTGAAACAACTGTATAATGAACAACTTTGTAAATCAGTGTTCAAAATCAATAAAAAATTGAAATATGTTGCCAGTTTAAAAATATAAAATATTTTATACAACTAGCAGTTCTTTGGGGTAGGTGAAATGATCCCCAGTAGAGCAACCCATGGGAGAACACGTTTAAAGTATGTTCATCTTTATTCCTGCAAGAGTCAGGGATTCCTTCCAGGAGGAACAAAAATTAAGCAAAATCATGAATAAATTGCAAGTCTGAATGGGAATATGGACTAAAGAGGGTATTGATGTGGTTAATACATCTGGACATAACATGCAGCACTAATTTGCCCGTATTTGGAAGACAAATTCAAGTTTTTGAAATAGAAAACAGCAAAAACTTCAGGAATATTAGAGTATCCAACAAAAGACCCCAGAAACAAATACATCTACTACATAAATATTAAATGCATTTGAGCTAGGGAGAGCCTGGCCCAACAAACAGCACTTTATGTCCATTTTCCTTTTGTGCAGATGCTATTTCCAGGTGTCATAGAGGATATCGTATGACATGCTGTCTTTGGAATCTTTGTCTTAACGGCCAGTCATGTGGCTCCTTGGTAGAATACCCATTTTGCACGTATAAGGCCTGGGTTCAATTCCCAGTATTGGAAAAAACCACCACCAACAACAGCTCTGAAATTCCAACTGTTTTTCAAACTGTCCATACCTATATTTCCTGTACTGTACTATAAATACATCAAAGTCAAGTCTCCAAAATTTATTTTATTTTTCCTCCCAGATGCTTTTGAATCACTGTCTGCATTAGTAGCATGCCCTTTTTCAAGTTGTTAAAGTAGAAACCTTGTTTTAAAAAAACCATTCGTCCCACATCTTCATCTTTAGTCAACATTCATCTGTCACAACCCACCTATTCATCACATCTGTCTCCTGGTAAGGAGCACTTCCCGCTTCAATTAGCCTCCATTTGTCAAGCTTAACTGCCATGTATGTATTACAGCATCATGAAATCCTTAATGACATTTGGGCAGAAAAGTAATGAAGGTCCAATGGCTTGAAAAGGAGGAGCATTTAATATGAAATGCTATAGCTTGAACCACAGAAGGAATGAAAGGACCAGAGCCCCAGTTCTTCTAGAAACATCTTAAAACTCCATCAAGTAGTTATCATTCAAAATTATTGATATTTGTAGAAAATCTTCTGATTCCATCACTGATTTAATGTGAGGCATTTTTAGGAATTTGTAGGAAGATGAATTAAACCAAGAAAAGTAGTTCTAAAGCAACCTCTGCAAAGACATTGCAGACAGCTGTCTATTTGCTAGGATCTGTGTAGTATTCTGGTTGTGTTCACTTCAGTTCCATTATGTTACATGACTGATTGAGGGAACGGGTAATATTGATTACAGGAGGGCAATCATCAGATCTCTGTTCCTAAAATATAAGTTGTACGTTGACTTAAAATTCACCAGGAAGAGGGAAACCTGTTGGAAGCAAATTCGAACATTTGAGAAGAGATTATTTTCTTGACTTGTAAGTTGACTCAGCATCAAGCACAAAATTACTTTTGCTTTTCCTTACACACAGTGGAAGAAGGGCGTATTAGCTCAGAAGGACATAGCTCAACCTCCAAAGAGTGAAGCCTGCCCTTTCTGCATTCAGCATTTGGAGGCCAACTTGCTACAAGAGTTTGATGTCTAGTATTTTAATCGCTAATGCTTTAAGGTTGATTTATTATCATTTATTCAATATAGTGAAAGTACCAAATTGTATTCCTGTAGTTTATCAGACTTTCAATTTCAGTTATTGTTATTCAATTTCCAACTGTAGTAACTGCTTATGCCTATAGCTGATAGAAAGATTTCTTGTTTTTACCAAAACATTAAGGTGCAGGGATGAGAGGAGCAGACTATGTGGGAGTTCTTGTTCTTGTTGTTCTAGGTCAGGAAAGGGATGACCCTAAACTCAGGGAATGATGGGAACTTTTTGTCAGGGCAGTCACTTGGAGACCACAGTGGAAGGGTTGAACCAGAGCTGTTTTCCAACAAAGCATCCATGGTTAGTGAAACAGAATTTAATAGGAATGAAGCAAGTCCAAAGGACAGCTGTGAGGTGGAAGGCCAAGCTGGTAAATTGGTGCAACTTCTCAAAGCACTCTTCAAAATGAATTTTGAAAAGGACTGTTGTATGTTCAGCAGTGCTGAAACACACAGATTTTAGAAGAGGCAAGGCATGGGTTATCAACGCTTCACAGTTGCAGATAACGCATGTTGATTGAGAACAAAGATAATAATGTGTACAAGCAGCAGGGTTGCCCAGGAAGATTAAATAAAGATAAGAAGGATAAAAAAAAAACTGTGTTTCGAATCATGCTCTCACTGCCAATTGTTGACTGAATCAGCCAGTTCCACACCACAGTGGGCTTTTTATTGGCAAGCTTATAGCTTACTGAGTATTCTCCAAGTCCCTTTACTTTTTAGGGTAGAAATATTTTTAAAGACCTCAACATAAAATATGATCTAAATGTTTGTATCCCCCTCAGATTCTTTTGTGGAATCCTAACCCTTGTTGTGCTAGCACTGGGACTGGGGGTGTCTGGGAGGTGACAAGCTTATAAGGATGGGGCTCTCAAAGGGGATCAAAAGCCCCTTTAGAAGGAGCCCCAGAGTAATCCTTTGCCCTGTCTGCCATGTAAAGTTCCTACCTCAGCAGGGCCTTTCCCCAACTCTGCAGGCATCCTGAGTTCAGACTGCACCTCCCAGAGCATGAGAAATAGATTTCTGTTGTTGATAGCCACTGGGTTGTGATATTACACTGTGCATCCTGCAAAGACTCAGGTGTATAATGTACAGTTGCCCACAGCACTTTCATCATGAAGAGCACCGATTCACAGGAATGTATCTTGGTGCACATCTTCAGAATAAGGAGGCAGTGCTCATCATCTGGGCCCGAAATTCTTTGATCTGGTCATCAAACATCGTGTCAGAACACTTAGAAAATTCGTTTAGTCCTGAGAGATTAAAGAATGAAGGCTGTTTCCACCACTACACTAACTGAACTCCTTGCAGGAACAGACAGCTGCTGACCTCTTGGGGTGTCACTTAGAAAGGACACAGTCGGCTCTGTGGTGTGAGCGGCTCCTGTAAGCATTTTGTTCAGACTCCTAGTAGAGTTTCAAATTTGTTCCATGACTGCATCCATGTGGGGTGGCAGGTGTGCATGGAGCATGCAGACGTGGGTGGTCCCCGGATGTGAGGGTGACAGGACGCTGCTTCTACCTTCCAGAGTTTAAGTTCTGAGTTAGGGGAGCCTTTGTTGTGGGTTTGAGCCTTTGTTGCAGGGTGGAGGAGAGGCCGGAGGTGACTGAAGCCATGAATGTTGGTGTCTGGGTGGTCAGTGCTGCTCGCTGCATGGCCCTGAGCCCCACCAGGGAGAGACTCGGCCTGGAGAAATTTACCCAAAATTGGTCTTTCTGAGGCTTCACAACACTAACAGGCAGGAGAGTGGCAGTTGCCCCCATGTCCCTGCCATCCCCCTGGGTTCTGGCTGCTTCCACACCTCACCCCTCCCTGGGCTCCTCCTCTGGGTCCATGCTCAATACCTGCCTTGCGCCCCCAGCTCTTAGAAGTACTTGTCCTTGGGGTGTCCATTCTTCTGGTCTATTTAACTTGACCCCTCCCCCAGGCCCTGTTCTCCAATGCAGTGACCCTGGGGGTGATGGTTCAGCATGAGAATCTGAGGCACGAGGAAGGCTGTGCAAGGCTGAGCCAGGGCCACCTGGCAAGTAATCCCTGGGAGAAGATGGGAGGGGACCCCGGTCTGTCTTCTGGGCTGAGCACACACCTACTGCTCTGACTTGCAATCCACCCATCAGAAACGAAAGGGTTTATGTTCTTGTTGTTGCGTTTCTGTGTTTCTGTAAAATTCTATCCGGGATTGCATTGAGTCTACAGATGAGACTGGAGATCACTGACCCATTTCTGTCTGCTAATGTTGAACATGGTGCCTTCACGCTGAAGTTGTCCCGCGCCCGCGCCAGCAAGGGTTCTGCTCACTGTGCTCAGAGTTTTCAGAGCTTTTCTTTCCTAATTTGACTTTCTGTGATCCTGAAAATAGTTTCTATTACTGAGTTCCCTGTAGGGACTGGAGCGATAGCACAGTGGGGAGGGTGTTTGCCTTGCACGCGGCCGACCCGGGTTCGATTCCTCTGTCCCTCTCAGAGAGCCTGGCAAGCTACTGAGAGCATCCCATACAGAAGATCCTGGCAAGCTTCCTGTGGTGTATTTGATTTTCCAAAAACAGTAACAAGTCTCACAATAGAGATGTTATGAGATGTTACTGGTGCCTGCTCGAGCAAATCGATGAACAACGGGAGTACAGTGCCATGGTAGAGCCTGGCAAGCTACCCATGGCATATTCAATATGCCAAAAACAGCAACAACAAGTCTCACAATGGAGAGGTGACTGGTGCCTGCTTGAGCAAATCGATGAACAATGGGAGGACAGTGCTACAATGACTGAATCCACTGACTCTCCTCAGTCAAACATCTTGCTAGGTGTCACACATAGAAAAAGAAAGAAAAATCTCATCCTTAAGTAGTATGATGTTGAGGAATCAAGGGAATTTTTGTGCCATGTTGCAAGCTAGAAAAGGACTTCAAGGAAGTGGATCTTCCTAAAGAGCTTCTCCTGTCCTTAGACCTCCCTCTGATTCCTTTCTCTGTGCCCTGAAGTGGTACCATCACAGGTTACTTTCATGGACTTTGCAACTTTTCAAATGTCTGCAAAACAACTCTTCAGATTATGTATAAAAAAATGTAAATCACATGATAGGGGGGCTGGAGTGATAGCACAGCGGGTAGGGCGTTTGCCTTGCATGCGGCCGACCCGGGTTCAAATCCCAGCATCCCATATGGTCCCCTGAGCACCACCAGGAGTAATTCTTGAGTGCAGAGCCAGGAGTAAGCCCTGTGCATCACCAGGTGTGACCCAACTCTCGTGAAATCTCAATGAGCTTGGCCACCGTGTCGATATGGTAGATTGTGCTGAATCCTTTTGAGAACCTGGCTTGCTCGCATGGTTGTCCTTCATCTAGTGTTCTGCCAATTCTATTCAGGATGACTCGAGTAAATAACTTGTAGACAACGGACAACAGGCAGATCGGGTGATAGTTGCCAATGTCATGGATGTCTCCCTTCTTGTACAACAGGATGGGCCTGCTGGTTTTTCATTGGGATGGAACCGTGCATTAAGACAGGTATCATGTGTATTTACACAATACCCATCAGATAAGGGGTTAATATCAATGGTATATAAAGCACTGGTTGAACTCCACTAGAAGAAAACATTCAACCCCATTAACAAATGGGGCAAAGAAATGAACAGAAACTTTTCCAAGGAAGAGATACGAATGGCCAAAAGGCACATGAAAAAGTGCTCTACATCACTAATCATCAGGGAGATGCAGATCAAAACAACCATGAGATACCACCTCACACCACAGAGACTAGCACACATCCAAAAGAACAAAAGCAACCGCTGTTGGAGAGGATGTGGGGAGAAAGGGACCCTTCTACACTGCTGGTGGGAATGCCGACTGGTTCAGCCCTTTTGGAAAACAATATGGACGGCTCTCAAAAAATTAGAAATAGAGCTCCCATTTGACCCAGCAATACCACTGCTGGGAATATATCCCAGAGAAGAAAAAAAGTATAGTCAAAATGACATCTGCACTTATATGTTCATCGCAGCACTGTTTACAATAGCCAGAATCTGGAAAAAACCCGAGTGCCCTAGAACAGATGACTGGTTGAAGAAACTTTGGTACATCTATACAATGGAACACTATGCAGCTGTTAGAAAAAAGGAGGTCATGAATTTTGCATATAAGTGGATCAACATGGAAACTATCATGCTAAGTGAAATGAGTCAGAAAGAGAGAGACAGACATAGAAAGATTGCACTCATTTGTGGAATATAGAATAACAGAGTAGGAGACTAACACCCAAGACTAGTAGAAATAAGTACCAGGAGGCTGAGTCCATGGCTTGGAGACTGGCCTCACATTCCGGGGAGAGGGCAACTCAGAGAAGGGATCACCAAGTATAATGCAGTCGGAGGCCATGCGGGGGAAGGGTGATGCGGGCTGAATGTAGACTAGAGACTGAACACAGTGGCCACTCAACACCTTTATTTGGAACCACAACACCTAATTAGAGAGAGAGAACAAAAGGGAATACCTTGACACACTGGCGGGGTGGGGTGGGGGGAGATGGGATTGGGGAGGGTAGGAGGGATGCTGGGTTTACTGGTGGTGGAGAATAGGCACTGGTGAAGAGATGGGTTCTCGAACTTTGTATGAGGGAAAACAAGAGCACAAAGATGAGTAAATCTGTAACTGTACCCTCACGGTGATTCACTAATTAAAAATAAATAAAGAAAAAAAAAGACAGGTATCATGTGAAGAGACAAGTCAGTGTATTGGTGAATACTGGCGGCAGATTCTTCCGGTGTTCGGGTCTGACCTTGTCTGGACCGGGTGCTCTATGCTTCTTTACTGACGAAATGGCATGTCAGATTTCGGAAGGGAGAACACTGGGAATGACATATACATCCTGCATCATTTGGTATGTGGGCAGGTGGACATGGCTATCAAAGAGACCTGACTAGAAGTCATGGATAACCTTTTCCATTGCCCCTCTGGAAGATGTGATAGATCCATCAGACATCGGAGGGCAGTCATCTTGGTCTTATAGTTGGCGAAGGACAGGCCAGCATTGAAACTACTTTTCCCAATTTCTGCCGCATCGGCCAAAGGGAGAAAGGGACTCTCTTTCATAATTGCTCCAGCCTTTTTGGAAAACAGTATGGACATTTCTCAAAAAACTAGAAATTGAGGTTCCATTTAAGTCAGCAATACCACTTCTGGGAACATATCCCAGGGGTGCAAAAAAATACAGTAGAAATGACATCTACTCATGTATGTTCACTGTAGCACTGTTTAAAGTACCCAGAATCTGGAAAGAACCCGAGTGCCTGAGAACAGACAAGTAGTTAAAGAAGCTATAGTGGGGGCTGGAGCAATAGCACAGCGGGTAGGGCGTTTGCCTTGCACATGGCTGACCCGGGTTCGATTCCCAGAATCCCATATGGTCCCCTGAGCATCATCAGGAGTAATTCCTGAGCTCAGAGCCAGGAGTAACCCCTGTGGATCGCTTGGTGTGACCCAAAAAGAAAAATAACCTGTGGTATATCTACACAATGGAATAATATGCAGCTGTTAGAAAAATGAAGTCATGAAATTTGCTTCTAAGTGGATGGACATAGATAGTAAATTGCTGTGAAATGTGTCAGAAGGAGAGGGACAGGTATAGAATGACAGCTGTCATTTGTAGGACATAATATATAAAAAATATATAAAATATAAATATATAAATATCTAGCATATATTCACGGTCACTGTCATCACTGTCATCCCATTGTTCATTGATTTACTTGAGCGGGTAACATATATTAGCATATATATTTATATATAAATATATACTAGTTCCATACTAATGTACATATACATATGTTCACATATAGTATGAGACTAATATCCAAGTCCAGGGTAAACAGAGGCCAGGAGGATCGGTCAATGTTGGAAGCTTGCCACGAGAGTATGGGGGGTCAAAGGGCGGTTAGGATAGAGAAGGGACCAATGGAACAATAGTTGGAAGTGATCACTTTGGACGGTAACTGAATATTGGAAGTAGGTAAAGGAATATATATGATAACCTTTCTTTATCTGCATTGCAAACCATATGGCCCAAAAGGAAAGAGAGAGAGAGAGAGAGAGAGAGAGAGAGAGAGAGAGAGAGAGAGAGAGAGAGAGAGAGAGAGAGAAGAAAAGTGCTTGCCATAGTGGCAGTGGAGGCTGGGTGGGGTGGGAAACTGGATGATTGGTGGTGGGAAAGTGTACTGGTGAAGGGACAGGTGCTGGAACATTAAATGACTGAAACCCAATCATCAACAACTTTGTAACTAGTTATATCACTGTGATTCAATTAAAAAATAAATAAACATATGATATTAAAAACAAAGTAAAGCAAAGCAGGGGTGGTCATACTAACATCACAGCACATAAGACTTTAATGTAACAAAGAATACAGCGGGGGTGGGAAAGGAGTGGCTAGGAGGAGCCCCTGGGACCTTGATGAAGGGAAGCTGGCACTCTGGTCGGGGACTTTGTGTTGCAACAATGTATGCACAAAATTATCACTAATGGTATTGTTAATCATGGTCATGGTACCTCAGTAAAAATGGGAGGGAAAAATAAGATTTGTAACATTTTCCTATTGCCTGGATTTTTAAATATTTTCCTCTGTTTCTCTGTTTATCTACATTTTATATAAATATAGATTTATCTAAATTGTTCTTAATGGTTAGCATACTTGGAATTTGCAAGAAGTTTTAGATCTATGCATTATTTTCCATGTGTTTTAGAAAATTATGATTTATCAAATTTCAAAATGTTCTTTTAAGCCTTTCTCTTCCTGGAATGCAATTAAATATATGTTGTCTATGTCTATCTTTATATGTCTTATCTTCCTTTCTCTTCTTTTTATCTTTTGTCTATTTTAGTTTCCACTGGGTCTTTCAATTACTCTTTCAATTACTGATATTATCTATTACTTGATATTTCAATTATTGATACTATCTTCAGCTATGTGTACTGTGTTATTAAATCCACCCAGTTATTAATTATATGTTGCACTTCTAGAATATTCTTTAAGTTCTTTCCAAATATGACATACTATTTTTAAGTTTTAAGACATAAACTTTTAAGTTTCCAAATTTCTTCTGAAATTATTCAACTAAATTATTATCATCTTGAATATGGATAGCCTAATTTCTTTATAGTCTTGATGATAATTTTAGCATCTTTATTTCTCTGGGCTTGGCTTATGTGTGCTTGCTTATCTTTAATTACAAAATTACTTCTAGGAAAAATGTTAAACTTTTTTATCACTAATGGTGATACCATGTTTTCCTTAGAGGGTACACAAAATGCTATTAATATAGACCACATGCTTCTAATTTTAGGACTAGTGATTTCTGTAGAGAAGATTTCAGAAGACAAAACTGTACTGAACTTTGTATAAAAAATTAAGTTATGGGGCTGGAGCAATAGCACAGCTGGTAGGGCGTTTGCCTTGCTCGTGGCCGACCCGGGTTCAATTCCCAGCATCCCATATGGTCCCCTGAGCACCGCTGGGAGTAATTCCTGAGTGTAAAGCCAGGAGTAACCCCTGTGCATCGCCGGGTGTGACCCCCCAAAAAATCAAAAAAATAAAAATTAAGTTACTTCTAATAAGAAATTTTCTTCCTCTCTTCCTTCAACATCAAGTCAGAGGGTCGCCCCCACGCTCTTACTTTGCTCTTTGGATGGCCCTGCCTACCTGTCAGAAATACAGTGCAGTGTCTCTCTTTCCCAAATCACAAACATTTCCAAGGCCAGGACATGAAGGGCTCTAGAGGATCCTTAATTATGATCCATAAATCATAATGTCTTCTATTTCCCAACCATTTTCATAGTATATGGTGTTTTCTGGTATGTTTTTAAAGAGAATTTAAAAACTGTTTCTTCCAGTTTAAAAAAAATTCTTTTGTGGAAGAGTTAGTTCAAATACCTAATCCTTCATTACTGAAAGCCTATAATTATGCTCTTTAAGAGACTAAACATAGAATTACCCTCTGACCTAGCAAGGTATTAAAAGCAAGGAGTTTTAATGGGTATTTATATATCAGTGTTTATCACAGCAGTATTCTCAGATAGGCACCACTCAACTTCTCATCAGTTGATGAATAGAGATAGGCACAATATGACATATGTAATGGACTAGCATTTGGTCACAAAAATGGGTGAAATTCTGAAATACACTACAACATAATGAATCTGAAGTCATGGAAAAAGCTGAGGTACAAAAGGAAAAATATTATATGATCTCACTATGTGGAATATTTAGAAAAATTAAATTTATAGAGACAAAAATTCAAAATTAGCAGGAATAGAGGTGGTGCAGTGGAAAAACTGTTGCTTAATGCTTCTCAGCTATCTCTTTTGGTGATAAAAAGGTTTTGGAATTAGTGGTGACTATGATGGATGTACAGAAATCTGAAAGTAGTTCCACTGAGCTGTTTACTTTAAAATGGCTAAAAGGCAAATTTTATTATTTGCCTTTACCTTTGAGTAAAGATTACCTTTGAACATTCTCACATTCTCACATCATAAAGCAACACACCAAAAACATGGGCTACAGACTTTAAAAATGTCGATGATGTTATGCATGTAACTATTTCAATAAATTGTCTTAAATTCCCCACTCTACTATGAACACACTGAATCCAGGATGTAATCTTGCTCCACTACATGCTCTTTTCTCCCTTCATGAAGGCTCACTAAATTACCTGAGGATCTGTCTCTGGACTCTTGGTTCTATTCCAATGGTCTGTGGGCCTATCCTTATTCCAGTACCACACTGTTTTGATAACAGTTTTTGAGTACAGTTTGGAGTTGGGGAATGAGAAGCCTTCCATATTCTTTCACCCATTGCCTTGTCCACTGGGGTGATGGTGGTGGCATTATTCCATATGAATTTCAAGAGTATTTGATATGCGTCTTTTAAAAAATGTCCTGAGTATGCTAATAGAAATTGCACTGAGTCTGTATTTGGGCAAAACTGTTATTTTGACAATATTGATCCTTCCCATTTGTAAACTGGGGATGTGATTTTATTTCCTTGTGTCTTATTTTATTTCTTTTAGTAGTTATTTATAGTTTTCTTTGTATAAGTCTTTAACCTGTTTTGTTGATTCCCAGGTACTTGATTTTTTGAGGCACAATTGTGAACAGATTTTTTTCATTTCAATCTCTACCATTTCATTATTTGCATATAAAATATCTCCCATTTCATTAATTGCATAATGAAAAGCTATGGAATTTTGCATATTGATTTTATAGCCTGCCACCTTACCATCCAAGTCTATTGTTTCTATTGTTTATAATTTATTGCTTTGCTTATTTGTAGTCTTTAGGGATTTCTTAGTATAGTCACATGTCACTTGCAAATTGTGAATTTGTCTTCTTTTTCTTATTTTAATTTATTAAAAGAGTCATATAGAAACTAATTATATGACTTCTAAGAACAAAGACATATTCTCTCTCTCTCTTTGGATGTAACTTGCCTATATAAACTGAAAGGAAACCTGTGAAAGTGGGTTAGTCACTTAGAGAAATTGTTAGCTGTTTTTCTGAGATGAGGCATCTAACTTGGACTTTGAATAACCTCTTTAATAAAATTCTCTTTCATTAAATTCTTGCATATGTGGACAGTGACTTTATGACAAAGGAACCAAGGACATAAAAATATGCTGCTTCAATATATAGCATTGTGAAACTGGATAGGCATGTGCAAAATAATGAAACTGGATCACTCTCATACCATGCACAAAAGTAAATTCAAAGTGGATTAAGTGGTTGTTAGACCCCAAACCAAACAATTCATAGAAGAAAACTTAGGCAAATAGTCCATGATATGTTTTAAGAACTAGGTCTCAATAGCAAGGAGATAAAAGCAAAATTAAACAAATGGGATTACAATGACATCAAACTAAAAAGCTTCTACACAGAGCTTGTGTAGATCTGTATGAGTCCCAGTCTCTCCAGGAATTTCACATCCAGGGTCATGATGAGTCAAGCAGGAGGGTAGGGTCACCTGGCCACGTGGCCACCTCTTCCTGCTCCATGGAGCATCACTCACCTCACCACCAGCAGCTCTGCAGAGCCTCAAGGACCTACCTATCTCCAAAATCTTTGTGCCAAGGCACATGAGCCACTTCTGTAAAGAGGTGGTACACAGAGCTGAGGAGTTTGGCTTCTCCTAGAGGTGTGTCTAGGCTCAGAATCAGGCAGTGGAGAGAGCAGTAGAGTGGTAGGTTTTCCATTTATCATCTGCAGAGAAGGAAGCTCAGCCTTCCCTCATAGCATCCAGAAGGGTAACAGTTCTTGCTGTAGAAAAGAGCTCTGTTCTCTACCTCTCCGTGTGCAACCCTACTCCCTTTCCTTATTCCTGGAGAAGTGCTTGCTATATCCCCTGTTAAAGTCATATAGGGCCTGCTCATGACTGCTGTGGGCAATCATCCATTAAACACCAGTCAGAAGCCACATTCCTTACAGGATGCTGTGGTCATAGAGATGGACAAGACACTGCTACTACCCTGAAGAGTTTAGAATCTATTGGAAATGAAAGTTCTCAAGTATCACTTAATCACACACAGTGAGGACAGGACAGGGTCTTTGATCTCGATGTATGGGACCGGAAGAAAGGGATGGTGAGGCTAGGGAGCAGGGGAAAGCAGGAGGCTGCCTCTGAGATTACCTTTGAACAGAGTATTATAGACTCTAACATTGGAGTGATCTTGACAGATGAAGATGTTGCATGTGCCGACATTGTGCTGACCCTGGATGGTGAAAATTTGGTGACCATTGGGATGGAGTGGCACCACTGATCCACTGATTTCCAGGTGGGGACCATAGAATGATTCATGCCATCATCCTCATCCAAAAGTAATCACTTGTTGACAAAAACACTGACTGACAAGGTGACAGCAAAAGGCAAGTTCAAATAAACACATGTCTGAAAGAGAGTTCCACTGAAGTTACAATTAACTGTTGATCCTGATAACATACCTCTGAAATGTTGTTTCATTTTGAGCATTAAATTGGGCAATATTTGTACTTGAGACGTCTTCAGGTTCAAAAACCTTCTCTACCCAGTCTTAGCAAGCAAGAGATGATCCTTGATATTAAACCAGGCCTCTGTTTTTTGTAGGTCTTAATCCTCTCTCCACCATTTACAACTGATTTAATTATGTGCAGTCTGAATTTCTCTGAGTTCTTTTACACTGTGTATAAATCATTAAAATCATAAAAGGTGAAATCTCTTGACTCATGGTGGGAACTCTTGAGACCTGTATCTCATATTACACAGATCCTATTCTGTTTAGACCTTGGAAGAACACACCTCGGGGAACACTTAAAGCAGAGACCTAAACAGCATGTCCCCTACTCCTCATGGCCCTGGCAGAGAGAGATGAAGAAAAGGCAAAACATCACCAAGTGAAGAGCCTCTGACCACCTTCTTTCCCTTCCTGTACGTCACCAATTCCTCTAGTGCTCACCATATCTCTGTGGAGGAGAAGAGGGTAGGAAAGAAAATAAAAGGATTAAGAAGCTCTTGCAAATCTAGAAGCTAGAGAAGAGGCTTTCTACCCAATCCTATGTATACCTCTTAATAATTTAATCAAGTCAATATTGTTGAGTATTTAGGCCATTTCCAAGCATTGAAGTTAAATATCTTTTTTAATTAACTTAGGTGCATATTAATGCTAATTTCATTAATTCCTAGAAGTGGAATTCCTGGACCAAGTAAGCAGCACATTTAAAGCTTTTGATGTATTTTGTGACACTTCCTTCTAGAAAGCATGCCAATTTATTTTATCATTCACAGTATTTGAGAATATATCCACTCAACATGCATCTTTCTTTCTGGTCTATGTGTGTGAATTTGATGGACAAAACATCATTTTAGTTTTAATTATGAGAAACTATAGGAATTCTCCTGAGAAGCAATGTAGGCAGGAAGCATGTGAGAAACTGAAGACTGGTGTTTCAATATTTCTGACGCCATAGGTCCTGGAAATTCTCCCCACTTATTCCAGTTTAGCACATAGATATTATTTTTTCAGTCCTGTGGGCATCCTCGTAAAATTGAGATGGATGGTTCTGGGAAAATATAATTCCTCAACGGCTTTGGCGCCAAAGGCAAGAGAAGTCTGAATGTCCATATAAAAAAGGGTAATCATTGCCTTTTAAAATTTTAAAAAAATTATTTTTATAAAGTTGTTCATGATGATTTTTGCATTCAATATTCCAACACCAGTTCCACCACCATTACACCTTCCCACCACCATTATTTCCTTTTTTCCCAATTACCACTCAAGTCTGACCCAATAGCAGGTCTTCACTAATTTATTTTATATTATTTGTTGTGAATAATTCACTAAGAATGATCAAAAAAGGTTTCCTTAAAAGAGAGTGTCTGAAGATTGTTGTATCTGACCCTGATGCCATTAAGCCCTTGTATAAGAGATTACTAACATGTTGTTACAGGTTAAATATTGTGTGCTAATATTTTCTTAATTGAGATTGGTTACCTTTTACTTAACATTCCATCCAATACAATGTGCTACTCCTAGTATATTAGTGGTGTAGAGTTTAAGATATCTTGTGGCATCTCCAGGAATTCTCCAGTGCTCCAGGAATTTTAAAATATTGAATGGGATGATATAACTGGAGTTAAAATTTTAGCTGGATGGTGACTTTGGGGTCTGGAAGCATCTCTTCTTCCAAATTATTTATGAGTCTCTGGATCGTGGCCAGTTAATGAGCTTATATGGTGCCAGAGGCAGTTTGTGTACATAACTGCCAGGTTCCCGGAAGAACAGAATGATGGGGGAGGTCCCCCATCCCCAACTCTGAGAGAGCCTAGAGATTTCGACCACAAAACCCCCATACCTGAGTTTTTCAACAGACTCATTTCTGGATGAGGCTTGTCCTGAGCCTGCAGAGTTAGGCTGTGAGCATGGCAATGATTAATCTTTGCCTTTTGAATGATACTCCTGTATATATTGTTTGATCTATAGAGGTCATTAAATGAATTATAGCCCTTCTATAATTATCTTATAGATTCTGGATTAAAGATGAGGGAAGGTCTCGCTATAAACTTGACCTTCCTTCCTCTTTCCATCTTTATCAGTATCCAGTGGACCAAATGAAAAAGAGTGAGAGTGACAGTAGAGACAGGGGAAAGTAGAGACAGACCTACAGAGAGACACACGTGGAGGGCCATGTACTGGCCAGACACAGCACATCTTCATAAGTGCTCTGGGTAAAGGGATGGTTTCCCATCACTGTAGAGAATCCACAAAAAAAAAAAACTAGAAATTTATTTACTTACACATTTGACTATTTACATCGTTGGTAAATTTGGTTTATAAAACTCACTACCTGGCATAAGAGCATGTTGAAAACACATGTACCCTCTAACTGCAAATAAATCACATGTTAAAGAGGGAGGTCTGCTGGTGTCATCACAGAAGGTGGGGCTCTCTGTGGGAGTCCATCTGAGTCTGACCTTGTGCTGCTGAAAAATCATTCCAACACTAACACAACTAGAGGTGGGGACCACAAAAGCCCCAGCAGCTGTTTTCCCTCAACATAAAGTGTACCTCAAAATCACAACGGATAAGCTCCTTTGTACTGCACCCAGGAAAAAGATGTCTGGATAGAAGAAACACTACCTGGGCCCCCAGGAAGAGCTCATGTCCAGAAAAATGTGCCTTCTGGGCGCAACACATAGAATAAGCTTATTGGGATTATGAGGTGTGGACAAAAGCTGATCCTCATCCTTTGTCCAAAGTCCCAGACATAGTCTAGGAAGCTAAGAATACCAGGCAAACTCCTCCAGTGGCATCTTCTCATGTATTCCTCCTCCTTGCCCAAAGTACCTGGCCACGATTGTTACTTCTCTCCTTGTTATTAGCAAGTTCTTTCTGGCCTGTCTCTACTCTTGCTGTTTCCTCTGCCTGGGATGTTGTTTTCTAGCTGTCCACTGAGAGTGTTTGTCATCCTTGTAGTCTCAGCTCTAGTGCCACATCCTGGGGCAGATTTTTTCCACCTTTGCCTGTTCTGGCTATGCGTATTGTCATAAGCACCCCCACTTAGATCTTTTCACTCATGGATTTGTACCCCTCTCCCACTCTCACATAAGCTGTGGAGTGACAGAGACCTCACCTGTTTGGGTCACTGTGGAATCCCCAGCATTTCGCAAAGAACTTGACTCATCATGATGAGTCAAAGACTTTTTGTTCAACAAAGGAATTATTTCTCATGTGCCTCACCAAAAACCTAAGAGGAAAATTACTACATTAAAGGAAGTTAGTTAGTAGGAACTGTGGTGAAGTTTAACTTGTGGATGGGCCTCAGAGAGAGTCCATTACAGTGCTTAAATTGATGTGAAAATTGTGTGTATGTGTGTGTTTCTGGGATGTAAGTCCATAGCTCAGATTTCCAAAAGGATCTTATGCCTGAACTCCCCCAATGCAAGGCAAAACCCTCTGGTGTGCTTCGGTGCTTCTGTGAGTAGAAGGCATTGAAATACACTGGAGGAAAAAGGGATCCTGGGAACATCGCAGCTCATTGCTCAAACAGAACCTGGTGGTTTCCAAGAATTTCCGAGGAAGGAAACAGGAGGATCCGGGGCAGTGATGAGCTTGACAGTCACGGAGACATAATATTCACTCAGGGTATGTTTTCCACTGCTTTAGAGAAAGAAAAAAACCTCTCTTGCCTATACTGAAAACTCAGAAAAAGCAGCAGCTAATCCAACGTCATGGGAATCAGAGTGAGGTGGTTTGGTTCCTGTGATGCGGAGGTACCAGGACAAACTCCCCAAGATTTCCACAGCCTTTGCCAAGTTTCACACTAGCCTCTCCATGAGCAACTCCTTGGGAAGCCCTCAGTGACTTTAGTGTATCTGCCTGCCCAGGTGACCATGGCCGTGGCACTGGCCTGCCTACCAGGTGGAAGTGTATCTGCCTACCCAGGTCGTAGTCCTGCAAAGACAAGAAGCCACCGACACTCTCAGCAGATACCACATTTAAGGAACTCCCCAGAGACACTTGCTTCCTGGGCTTTGTGTAGGATAACATTGGGTTTGTCCTTTCAGCCTTGCTGCAGGGAACTTAGTTTACCTTAAAGCAATGTCCCTTCTGTATGAATACAGGAAGACAGTTAATATTATGAATTGTAACTTGGGAGCTGATTGACTCCAATAATATTTACTCCTGGGCATCTGCTTTCTCAACTCAGTTGCCCTTAGCTCCTAGTACCCCAAAAGTAGGGTCCCGACAAGGGACAGAATGGACCCAGAGCAAGCTGTGAGCTACCCTTGCATCAAAATGGGCCAGGTCAAAGCGCCACAACACTCAACTATAAGTTGAGAGCATGGTCATAGACAAATGCTGTCATGATCCACAGGTAACGACGAGACTAGGACCCTGCTGGGGTTAGGAAGACTAACCTGACCTAAGGACTGTGGTCTAGAATATATAGTGAATGTCCTCAGGAAGAACCAATCTTTAAGTTTGATATATCTCTTACTGTGCTCATACAGAATGACGGTGCTAGAAATATTAGAAATAAATTTACTATAACTAGTTAAGTGGATTACTAGCTGAGGAAAGGAGAAAGTGACACACCCTGGATGAGATCTGGCCCTTAAGCGGATCTCCTAGTAATCTGGAGTAATCTCCTTAGATGAGATTTTGTTATTCCTGGAATAGTGGTCTTACCTCTCTTTGTTGATTTATTAATGTTCAACCCACCTTTGTGTCACCACCCTATGTGATTGCTATATAAACTAAGACTATAAGAGAAGTAGGGGGAGAAGACACAGAAGCAGAGCACAAGGCGAAAGAGAATCGGGGAGTCATTGGAGCCAGAAGCAGGGGAAAGAAAGAGCACAAAGCGAGTGAGAATCAGAGTCAGAGACAGAGTCAGAAGTGAGAGCAAGTGGGGCTCCAGAGAGAGAAGCAGAAGGGCTCCGGAAAGAGAGATTGGGAGAGAGATTGGAAGAGACCAGAGGAGAGACAACAGAGACAGAGTCAGAGATAGAGAGACAGAAGAGAGCACAGCAGCACACACAAAAGCAGAGCACAAAGGAGGAGCCATCCCGATCCAGTCCATACACAGAGTGTCTTGAGAGCACTGATTATGAGCGGTGAGAGAGAGAGAGCTGCCCCAAGAGCCCTCGAACACACATCAATCATATCACCTTTTCTGCACATGCGCGCGTTTATATTTTTTACACTATTGTTCACTGTGAGTCACTAATGCCATTTCCAGGAGGTCAGGTCACCCTAAATGACTAATTGCAGCTTTCCCAAGGGAACAAACAACCTGCTAATGTTATGAATGGAAAAGGAAGAGAAAGGATTCATGCCTGAGAAGAGATCGGAGGGAGACCTGCAGCAAGCTACCTGATCTTACAGGAGCTTACATTCTACAGATTCTGGTGTTGCTGGAGAAGCACAAAGCTTGGTGGCGAGCTGATAACTCCTAGACCAGGCACAGTAGGTGCTGCATGGTTCACAGTAGAACTTTCTAGTCATTTAATGCCCTCCTCTTGAATGCAAGGGAATCAAATTCAGACTGGGTGGAGGGGTGGGGTTCAGGAGTTAGTACAGTGGGTAGGTCTTGTATTAATCTGATCTGGGTTCCTTCAGCAGTATCCCATATGGTTCCTCAAACTCTCCCCTCATGAGTGATCCTTGGAGTAAGCCCCAAGTATTGTAAGGTGTGGCCCAAAGAAAACAAAACACAAACAAAAGAAATTAAAATTATTTGGACCCCAGTATTTCACACTTGTGGAACTTGCTCCAAGCAACATAGCAGTGTCTTTTCTTTGCCACGGTGAATTAATGAGGGAGCTTGACCTGCAGTTCATGCACAGTGAGGGAAGGAGCAGGTGGAAAGGAACCCTTGACTGTCTGTAGATTGTCCAGAAAATCTTCAGTCTGGAGATGCTGATGAACCATAAACAAGTGCCTTCAAATCCAACCCAAACATTTTACAACTAATGACCTAAGTTCCGAACATTTCCTTGTCTGACACTTGAAAATTCCCCTGTTGCCTGACAGGTAGAACACTTGGAAATTTCTCCTTCATTGTGAACCCAGATGTTAATTCCTATCCTCAAAAAAATGCTTTCCTTCTTGTATCACCGTATACTTATTTCTTCCTTAACAGATTGGAATTGAGAGAGTAGTGGTCCTGTCTTAAGTTATTTGAAGGAGGACTCTCTCTCTCTCTCTCTCTTTCTCTCTCACACACTCACTCACTCACAAGATGTTCCTACTAAGAATATCTACATTAAATAAAACATTCTCTAAATGAGATAGTCAGACTACCGTAATGAATTATATTATCAGGTTCCTATTTTAATATGGAAGTTGTCTTGTAGAGAGAAAATGAATGCTAAGGGAAAATGACTTTTGGTTGACACTGTATGGAGTTAGGGGTGATCCTGTCTATAACCTGGAGTCTTTCATCACTGCCTCCAAGGTCCTGGGTGCATCGAGAAATACATATTCGTCTACAGACTTTCTGAGTAACGGACTTGGATGGGCCTGAAACGTAGACAAGAATATCCAGCAGCTCATCTGCCATGTAATTCAGGAATGTCCACACTGCATATTTTTGAAATTTCATTGAATTATTTCTCAGAAATTCAAAAGGCAAATTGTAATGTTAGCAACAAAAACAAGGCCACACACCGTTTTCTCTCCTTACCTAATGTGATGTTTGGTTCATCATTTTTGTCTAGTGAACTATTAAATGTCTCTATTAAATGATAAAAAGACATGGTTCACTGATAAGAAAACATCTGAGGTTCAAAGCATTCGATTTTCACTTTAAGAAACAGTGTTAGGCTTGCTTGCTTTTTAAAAGCCCATGTTTTCTTAAATACATGCTTTTTTCTTTCTCTCTACTTGCTTGATTTTTTTAAGCTCATGTTCTCTCTTGAAGACATATTTCTCTCCTCTCATTTTTCTAAGTACATTTCTTTCAATGAAAATGATTTTGCTTTGCTAAAAAAAGACTGTGTTGAACATACATAAGAAAAGTGACATTTCAACCATTTTCTGTACATAGTTCTGTGGAATTAACTATATTCACAGAGTTTTACAACTACCTTCTCCATCAATCTCCAAAATTTCCTTATCCCAGTGGAAACTCCTTACACATTGCATATTGACTCCCTATTCTCCCACACTCTATTATTCTCTTGGACCCTTGTTCTACTTTCTGTCCTCATGAACTTACCCATTTCATTACCTTCCATAAGTAGAACATACAACGTTCATATGTGTCTTTTTGGAAATATTTTTGAGCCTGTATTTAAGGAGAAGGCTGGAAATATAACAAGTGCCTAGCTGAGTTCTTAGAGCAATGGAATTCTGAAAAATGCATATTTTCACTGTTTTCCAAATCTTTGTAATGCTACAATGAAGAGATTCTCAAATTATTATTTTAAGATTTAAAACTTACTTTTTAATTTTCTCATGTACATGTCATTTATCTTATAATTTAAGAATCATATCTTGCTTAAGAGCCTGGGGCTTGCCCTTAGTGATATTTGGCCTGGTGATATAAAATTGAAGGTTCAATATTAGGCCTAGAAATGAGGAGCCCCTTTGCTCTGGTGGTGCTGGTGAACAGTAGGGCCACACATGGAAGTGTTTGTTTGGGGTCATCAGAGCCACACTCAGTGGTTGGGAAGTAGGGTCTTCTGTGCCTGGAATCAAACTTGGGACCTCACATATGCAAAGCATTCATTTCAACTTTTTGACCTCTCTCCCCAGCTCCATATGGTCACTTAAAAATTATTTTGATTTGTTTATTTTTGGATCCTGGAACACATCTGCTGTTGCTCAGGGCTATACCTGACTAGGTGATCAGGATTACCGCAGTCAGTGCTCAGAGGATCATGCCATGTGAGGGATCAAACCTGGCCCTTCCACATACAAAGCATATGCTCTAGCCCTTTGAGCTATTTCCTCAGCACCCATTATGATCATTTTAAATGAAATAATTTGTGAGTTAGCACTTCCAGAGGCCTTCTAATGAGGATATGCTCATGGCCTTTTTTTTTAAATTGAATCACCATGAGATACAATTACAAAGCTTTCATGTTTGAGTTTCAGTCATACAATGATTGAACATCCATCCCTCCACCAGTGCACATTTTCCACCACCAGTGTATCCAGTATCTCCCCCATCCCACCCCTCCCCCTGCCTGACAATTTGGCAGACAATTTCCTGACAATGGCAGACAATTTCCCCAATACTGTCTCTCTACTTTTGGGCATTATGATTTGGAATATAGATACTGAGAGGCCATCACCTTTGGTCCTTCATTGACTTTCAGCACACATCTCCCATCCCAAATGATCACTCCAACCATCTTTGACTTAGTGATCCCAGCTCTATTCCAGCTGCCTTCTCCCCAGCTCATGAGGCAGGCTTCCAACTATGGAGCAATATTTCTGGCCCTTGTCTCTACTGTCTTTGGGTGTCAGTTCCATTTTATGTTATTTTATATTCCACAAATTAGTGCAGTCATTCTATGTCTGTCCCTCTCTTCCTGACTCATTTTACTTAGCATGGTATTCTCCATGTCCATACACTTATAAACAAATTTCACGAGTTTATCTTTCCTAACAGCTGCATAGTATTCTATTGTGTAGATATACCACAAATTCTTTAACCAGTTGTCTGTTCTCGGGCACTCGGGTTGTTTCCAGAATCGGCTATTGTAACAGTGCTGCCATAAACATATAAGTGCAGATGTCATTTCTACTGTGGGTTTTTGCACCCTGGGATATATTCCCAGAAGTGGTATTGTGGGGTTATATGGGAGCTCAATTTCTAGTTTTTTAAGGAATGTGCATATTGTCATAGTTTTCTTATGGTGGGACACATCTGTGTGAAGATTATTCTAATGTCAGTTTAAGTCCAATGAACTATAAAGATGTACTAAACGTATTGAAGGAAAGATAACATTCTCCCTGTCTAATGACTATTAATGCAGTAAAGGTTGGGGAAGAGACCTAAAAGCTGGAGCTGGATAATGTGGCTCTTCACTGAACTCAGAACAAGGTAGACAGTAGTTTTACTGTCCTGCAAATGACGTTGGCTAGGGAGGGTGTCAGCTTAGAGGTGGGTCAATAATGGGGCAATTTGATTAAAAGTGAGGGATGAGTTGGCTTTTGAAAGTTGAAGGAAGGTAGCAGATGAATTAGAAACCTGAAATAAGATTTCTACCACTACTAAAGCTATTGCAGTGTATAGACAAGATTTGTACTCTTACTAAGAGCTTGAAAAGTCTTTTAGGTATACCAGACCAGAGAGGACAGGATGCTAGAGGAAGGCTTTGGAAGCCAGGTGGATCTAGAGGAGGGCCAGATCTTGGGTAAGTGATTGAGGGGCACTTGCCAAAGTAAAATCCCAAAGGACTATAGGAATTATTAATCCCTCAAAACTGGAAATCAGACTCACATAATCTGATTTTTTGAAGATTTTTCTAGCTTTGAACGTGGTAGGTCCATTTCAAGTGAAGCTAAATTCATGGCATTTCATTCTAACCTCATGATAAATCCTGTATTATGTAATTTTTTCCCTCTTCATTCATGATTGTATAACATAGGGTGATTCTATCACTTTATAAATTTACCTTAGTATCTAGGTATCTTGTCTGTACCTAGATACAAAAAAATCAAAAAAATACAAAAGTTCTGTTTGTATTTTGGTTGGTCTGGGGCTACACTTGGTGGTGGTGAAGGTTTATTCCTGGTTCTGCTCCAGGAATCACTTCTGGTAAGATTCAGGGAACCATATGGGATGCAGGCATTGAACTCAAATTTGTCATGTGTAAGGCAAGTGCCCTTCCCTCTGTGCTATCTCTACAGTCTCTAGCATGTAAGTAGCACTGTAGCACTGTTGCATCATTGTTCATTGATTTGCTGGAGTGGGCACCATTGTGAGACTTGTTGTTACTGTTTTTGGCAAACAGAATACGCCACTGGTAGCTTAACAGGCTCTGCCGTGTGAGTGGGATACTCTTGGTAGCTTGCCAGACTCTCCAAGAGGGATGGAGAAATCGAACCCAGGTCAGCTGCACACAAGGCAAACGCCCTACCTGCTGGGCTATCACTCCAGTCCTAGCATGTAAGTAGCTTCTAATAAATCAAATAACCCTGTTAGCTTACCAAGGACAAAATAAGTGATTATGTTTGGTGTGTGTGATTAAAGTTCTGTAGTGAGAAAGATTTGGGGGCCTTTTGCAACCAAATAGGTTAGGGGTGATAATAGTAGTCCCTGGACAATCTAGTGAAAGAATCAGGGAAAATTGCAACCTCTTTATGGCTAAATTTTACAAAACCAACCACTAGTAGTATTTTAGGGATTCCTGGAACTCTTGAGTTGCTAGAAATGTTTGAGGTTGTGTGGTCAACCTCCCAATCAATCATCGATTTATGTCATCTGATTGATGCCCAAATGTGTCCTGGAAAGACCTCATGAGAATTTTCTCAAATCCTAAGCAGTTGGGAATACTTTGCTGATGGAGCCCATCACGATGAGCCCATGTAGACTGTACCATACAACAGGCAGGAACATAGGGACCCATGAAAATGGGTGAGATTTGTTGTGTGTCCTGACTAGTTTAGATGAGGCTGAACATCTTTTTCTTTTGGCTGCCTTAATAAATAATTTCATAAATTCAGTATACTGAAATTGCCAATCTTCGTTTTCTCACAGATCCCAGGTGCTTACTTAGCTTGTTTGTTGTCAGTATGCAGATCCTAGGTACTTAGCCTGTATGTTGTCAGTACGCAGAAAAGCTTTCAGCTTTGCATATTCTTCCTGTAACTCCTTTGTTGATGACCTCAATATATTGAGCCTTTTAGAGTATGAACTGTAGGATGGTAATAAAAGGAGATTTCAGGGCTCTCTACCTTTGTCACAGGTCCAAGAGAACCTGTTGCTCTCCATGACATAAATTTCTTTTGTGTTCCTTTCACATTCCTTGTCTCAGCGCCTCTGACTGAACAGACATTCACATAACACTTTGCATTCAGTTTTTCAATTGGGGGGTTGTGTTATGTGAAAATCATGAAGATATTCTGAAATGCACCATGGAAAATATGATCCTGACTTCCTTAGAAAATATGAATGAATTAAAATAATCATGAATCAATAATGGTTATTATGGAAAGTTCATCATAGGTTACATATATGAGATTGTAATAACCAATTTTTTTTAGACATGGTAAATATCCAGAGTGGGTTGGTAGAGGTGCTCTGGTTTTATTTTGTGGCTACCACTAGGAAACACCTCTTCATGGCCTGGCTCAAGAGGCAAGCAGGGATTATGCATGTGATCCCACAGGACCTTAATGGGTGAAGAAAGAGGCAGCTACACTAAGACGCAGCAAGACAAGATGCATGCAGGAGCTCAGACTGTTGTGAAGGAAGTGATTACTTCATTGTCACAGCCGTAACCTGAGAAGTAGGCTTCTCACAAACACGCATGTTCAGAATGACTCTCCTTTCCACTTGCCTTAGAAGGTAAGTGATCTACTTGTGTTCTCCATCTGTGGGTATTTCAGAGAGCTAGAGTCTCCTGGAAGGGAGAGTTATACATTCCTGTGGTGCTTTGTATTTTAGGGTGCTGCCTTGAGCTGTCCTATTGAGAATGAAACATCCTCTCAGTCTTTCTGTGGAAGAGGTCCTAGAGCTTTAGCTTGAGGAGTTGGCATCTGGTTTGGAAGATTCTCAGGACTCAATGGAGATGCTCTCAGGACCATTAGCCACTGACAATATGATTATCATATAGCTATGCCCCACCCCATCTTGCTGAGATGTGCTGGATTGGAGCTTATACACCGAGGCACCAATTTTTTTAACTGCCATCCAGGGCTCACTGAAAGCTTGTATCTCAGTCCTGTGGGAACTAGATGCATTTTATGTATCTATGTGTTTATAATATGTATATGCCTTACTGCCATAGAGCAGGGGGTGGATGGCTGGAAGGATACTGGGGAGATTGGTGGTGGGAAATGTACACTGGTGGAGGGATGGCTGTTCGATCATTGTATGACTAAAACTCAATCATGAAAGCTTTGTAACTGTATCTCATGGTGATTCAGTGAAAAAAATGTGTATATGTCTTAAAAGTTGCTATGGGAGAGTCTGACTTCCAATCTGTCTAAGCTGAAAAGATTTAGATCTAAGCTCCTCCCTTTTGGAACACTGACAGATCCTGGCACACCCTCAATTACTAGGAGATATTAAAAATAAAACAAACTGCTTGGGCAATCAAAAGGCATTTGAGAGATAGGATAGGATTGAGAGGTGAGCATCCTTTCCTACATAAGAGTGCACCTTCAGGACTAGGTGGGGCCGTTGTTTTGATCAATACACAGAAACCAGCATAAGCAGGGGAGATAGTATAGCAGGCTGGAACACTTGTTTCACATGCTGGAGGCCCAGGCTTGGTTCTATCACTGCACGGTCTCCAGAGCACTGCCAAGAGTAACTCCAGATCATGGGGCTGGGATTAACCTCGGAGTACTGCCAGGCATGGCACAAAAAACAGACAAGAAAAGAAAAACACAAAGTATCATAAAAAGTGAAAATAGAGATGAATATACTTCAAACGAAAGACTAAGTTACATCTCAAACAGTGTCTATAATGAAATGGAAATAAGTATTCTCCTGATAGACAGTTTAATGTAATGGTCTTAGAGATGTTTTCAAATGGAGGAGAAAGGATGATACCATGAGAACTTAAACAGCAAGAAGAAAATACAAGAAAGTTCCAAATAGATGTCACTGAATTGAGTAATACAGTAAATGAACTAAAACAATACATTAGAGGGTTTCAACAATATATTAGATAAAGCAGAAAACTTGGCCTAATCAGAGAAATGAAGAAAAATAATGTAAGCGTGAAGATAGCTTACAGGACTTATTGAACCTCATAAAGCATACTGATATCCACATTATAAGGGAGGGAGTTGTTCCAGAGAGAAGAGATTAAAGAAGCAGAAAGAGCATTAGAAGAAA
Source organism: Sorex araneus (assembly GCF_027595985.1). Taxonomy (NCBI): domain Eukaryota; kingdom Metazoa; phylum Chordata; class Mammalia; order Eulipotyphla; family Soricidae; genus Sorex; species Sorex araneus. Next base: position 226,029,135 of record NC_073302.1, read on the forward strand.
TAATGACTAAGATATTCCCTAACCTGGGTAAGGAAATCAACATTTAAATTCAGAAAGTACAAATTTCAGATAAGTTGAACTCAAGGAGACTTTACACCATGATACATTATAATTAAAATGCCAAAAATTAAAGATAAGAAGAGAATCTTAAAAGCATCAGGAGAAAAATAACTTGTAGTTATAGAGCAGCTCCTTAAGATCATAATAATGTTTCAAATGATGTTTTGCAAACAAAATGGAGTGGCAAGGTATATTCAAAGTATTTGAAGGAAAGGAATTTTTAATCAAGAATTTTATACCTAAGAGGTTCAGTTTTCATAATTGAGAGATCAAGAGTTGTCCAGATAAGCAAAGGACAGAAAGTTCACTGTCATTAAACAGCCCCTAAAATAAATATTAAGATTTGAAAAAAAGGAGCTCTAATTAGTTATAAGAAGAAACATAAAAGGCTAAATTGTACTGGAAAAAGTTATATATAGTAATGTATCTATGAAAGTTGAAAAACAAAAATAGCAATATAATAAATCACCAGACATAAAATTAACAGGTAAGGAAAGAATGTGAAAATATGTTATGAAAACACAAATGTTGTTGAGATAAAACAGCTTAGAATATGTAATTTTAAGTTAGTAGCAACTTAAAATACTTATATTAGCTGATTCTTTGTGGTAAAATTATCACTAGTATCACTTGTCTTCCCGTTGATCTTCGATTTGTTCGAGCGGGCACCAGTAACGTCTCCATTTGTCCCTGTTGTGTGCTAGTGTAGCCCAATGATATCTGCTCGCTCCAGGAACAGAAAGAGCCTCAAACCATTCATTTAGGGTTTTGACTAAGAAGTCTGACCATCTCATTGGTGGACGGCCACGTGTTTTTTGACATCCCGTGGAATGAATCGCATTGCGTGTCTGACCCATCTGATTTTTGATGTCTTGGAAAACGAGACAGCATCCCTGATTAATGACATCGACAGAGGTCAGAACTCCGGGTTCCTTCTCTCACTCGAGTGAGACGTGATACTTCTAGCATAGCTCTTTTGATTCCTCTTTGGGATACCCGAATAGCATTCTCATCCTATTTGCGTAGGGTGTACGTTAGTGCAGGAAGAAAAGTGGAATCAGAAAGATGTCCCCGGAGTTGGAGATCCTTCATCCTCGTAACTACTTCTTCAACGCTCTTGAAGGTGTTCCACGCTGCTCTCTTCCTCCTGAGCAGTTCTGGTGACAAGCCGTTCCTCATGTTGAGTTCTTGACCCAGGTACACATAGCTGCTGCATTCGGAGATGTTCATTCCATTGAGAGCAAATGGAGCGTCAGGGACTAGTTCGTTTTTCATAAGCATTGTCTTGAGGTTCAGCTGCAGTACAACCTTTCCACACTCACGGTCAAAGTCAGCCAGCATTTGTGCTGCTTGGCTAATGTTTGGCATTATGAGAACGATGTTATCAGCGAAGCAGAGGTGGTGTAGTTGCCGACTGTCTATCTTCACTCCCATTCCTTCCCATTCCAGTCGTTGCATGACATACTTGAGGGTGGCACAGAAGAGTTTTGGTGAAATGGTATTGCCCTGCCAAACCCCTCTCTTTATGTCAATGATCACCTCCCTGTAGAATGGTAAGATCCTGGTGGTGAATCCATAATGCAGCTAGTGGAGGATCTTGATGTACTGAGTTTGAATGCCCTGTTTGGCTAGGGCTTTGATGACCACTTCAGTCTCAACAGAATCAAAGGTTTTCTTTAAGTTGATGAACATTAGACAGAACAGCATCTTGAACTCTCACGAAACTTCAATGAGCTTGGTCACTGTGTGGATATGGTCGATTGTGCTGAATCCTTTTTGGAACCCAGCTTGCTCGCATGGTTGTCCTTCATCTAGTGTTCTACCTATTCTATTTAGGATGATATGAGTGAACAACTTGTAGATGACAGACAGCAGGCAGATTGGGCGATAGTTGCCAATGTTGTGGATGTCTTCCTTCTTGTACAACAGAATGGTCCTGCTGTTTTTCCACTGGGATGGAACCTTGCATTCAGACAGGTAGCGCGTGAAAAGCCGAGCCAGTGTATTGATGAGTACTGGAGGCAGATTCTTCAGGTGTTCGGGTCTGACCTTGTCTGAGCCAGGTGCTGTACGCATCTTTACCGATGAAATGGCGTGTTGGATTTCAGAAGGGAGGACACTGGGAACGACATATCCATCCTGCGGAATTTGGTATGTGGGCAGGTGGATGTGGCTGTCAAAGAGATCTGAGTAGAAGTTGTGAATAATCCTCTCCATTGCCTTTCTGGAAGATGTGATAGATCCATCAGGATATCAGAGGACAGTCATCTTGGTCTTGTAGTTAGCGAAGGACAGGTGAGAGTTTCAAATACTTTTTCCCAGTTTCTGCCGCATCAGCCAACACTGCTGCTCTTCTCTCTTTGAGGTCTTCCTTTATCGCTTCTCTGCACAACTTTGCGAGCTCAGACGTTAGCTTGTGGTTGCCAGAGGCTTGCGCCAAACCATGTTGACGAATGAGCTTGAGAGTTTCCATAGATAGGCGTCTGTTTGTGGCTTTCTCACTCTCGGCATTCTTTGTGCCATCATAGAGGTGCTGAACCAGTCGATCGTATTCCTTGTTGATATTGTCAAGAACGGCATCTTCTCACATTGCCACAATAGTGCCAAAGAGCTCCCAGTTGGTGGTCATTCTGGGAGTTCCTTTCTTAAACTTAAACTTTGCAGACCTTTATCCCTGTTCTGTGAAGTAGAATTTTGCATGAAGGAGATGGTGGTCCGATCCCATTTAGAATTTTGGGACAACAGTGACATCAGTCAGGCAAAACCTTTGATTGAATATGATGTGGTCAATTACATTGTGGAACTGCCCACTGGGAGACTCTCATGTTCAGCGTTTAGATTCAGCTTTCTGGAACTGTGAGTTACCATGGTTGGTCTTGGTTGATATGATGAATTCAGACAGTCTCTCAACCTGATCATTCCATTCTAGGCCATGGGTCCCAATGTGGAGTTCTTCAGGCAACCTTCTCAGTCCTATATTGGCATTAAAATCACCAACAATGGTCTTGTAGAAGGTGTGGTATTCTTTATAGAACCTCTCCAGTTCCATGTAGAACTTTTCAATTTCTTCTTCATCGTAGTTGGATGTTGGTGCATAGACAACGAAGATAGAAACTACCAGCACAGAGCCACATCTACTCAAGCATAATCATACAATTTAGGTTGTTAGGCATTCGAATGAATCAATGCTCATGGCCAAGTTCATGTTGACAAGGACCAATGTTGCTGACACCTCTGTTGTCGCATGTTCCGGGAGCAATTCTTCTCCACTGTCAAAAATGGCGTGATGTAATCGATGCCTTCTCATTTCATTCAGACCAATGATGTCGTACTTGATCTTCTGTGCTTGCACCATCAGGTCCTCAATGGATGCTTCTGATGCCAGCGTATGTGCATTGAAAGTACAGAAAGTCGTTTTAGTCTTTCTTCGTTTTGGCAGTCTAGTTTGTTCCTGAGATTTTTTCAGCCTCTCCTTGCTCATCTTTCTTAACGCTGCCATATTATGAGCTCTTTCGGTATCAGGTGAATGAGGCCCATTGTTGTTACTGTTTTTGGCACATCGAATATGCCATGGGTAGCTTGCCAGGCTCTGCTGTGTGGCCGGGGTACTCTCGGTAGCTTCCCGGGATCTCTGAGAGGGATGGAGGCTTTTTGGGTGACCTCCAATCGCCTTTAGAGGTGTTCCCATGGCTCACACCATATTTAACCCCTATCAAATATGATACGGGAATTATGGAAAATGGGTATTAAGTGTCCTATTGTGTGTTGCATTGCCACTTTGCAGCCGCATGGTCCGGATAGCGGCCTGGAGAGTGGCGCTGGCTTGATAGTGGAGGTAGTGGGGGTCGGCCAGTGAGGTATTTATCTGGCTTGGGTAGGGTGGGGAGTCTGGATTTGACCCCCTCCCTAAGGTGCTGGAGATTGGAGGTGGCAGACATAGGATCTTGTTTCCATGTCTCATTGAGCCTAGAGTCCAAGGTCTCAAAGTTCTGCTTACCTGGTTTTGTGGGGCTTCACTCAAGCGTTAGGTTTGGCCCAAGTGTCCGGAGAGTGGCCTGGAGCATGGTGGTGGCTGGGTAGTGGAGGTAGTGGGGGTTGGCTGGTGAGGTAAAATTAATGGTAAAATTAATGTTATAAAAAATAAAGAAAGAAGTCTAAGAATACCATGAAAACTATCAAATCACAAAGAAAGAGAAAAGGGGACGAAGTTAAAAAACAAGGACCTAGAAAAAAATCAGAAGAAAATGAAAAGACAATAAGTACAGATGTATCAATAATTGCTTTAACTTAAGTAAATTATCCAATCAAAAGATTGACTGAATGAATCCAAACCTCCAAATCTTTCCTTATGTTCCCTAAAATACCTCTCTGCAGATTGGCATACACACACACACACACACACACATATACATATATATATATAGGGAAAAAAAAGATCTGGAAGGGGTACTCCATGTGAATGGGAATCCAGAGACAAGATGGCTGTACTTATAAATGAGAATGACATTAAAGCAATGGTGTAATATGAAACTAAGTAGGTCATTGTATAATGGCAAACTAAGGAGTCAGTTCAATGGGTGGATATTTTTGAAGACATTCATGCACACAACATAGGCATCGAGTTATATGAACAAAGATCTAAATGAATGGATAGAAATACAATGAAAGGAAAAGGGATTTTAAGCTTAACACTGTCATTTATCAGAAGAGAACCACTTTGGGTTTTGAACATATGGATTCAAGTTGTGGAAGAAAAGGAAGAGAAAATACCTGTTGACATGGAAGGCTGGGTTGGAGCTGGGGTGAGAGAGGGAACCCAGGAATAATGTGCAAGATCCTGAGATGGAAATGAAAACCTTTGAAAAACCTTTCAAACCCTTTGAAAGCTGTAGATGTCACTATGAAGGCACTAAATTCTGCTAAATACTAACAAGCTAAATCTACTAAACACACTGACATTCTTCTGCCTTAATAGCATGAACACCTGTTTATGAGGTAGTATTTGGACCTAAAATGTTCCTTTGACCAACAAATTATCTGACCTCTTTTGTGACCTAACAGCTGCATTTCTTACAATGAAATCCTCTGGATGTAGAAGAATCATTGTATTGGGGCCAGAGTGATAGTGTAGTAGATAGTGTGCTTGCTTTGCATGCAACTGACCTGAGTTCACTTCTCTAACACCCATGTGACCCCCTGAGCTTTACCAGGAGTAAACCCTGAGTACAGAGCCAGGAGTAAGCCCTGAGCACTGCTAGGTGTGACCCAAAAATGAGGAGGAGGAGGAAGAAGAAGAGGAACAAGAAGAAGAGGAATAAGAAGAGGAGTAAGAAGAGGAAGAGGAAGAAGAAGAAGAAGAAGAAGAAGAAGAAGAAGAAGAAGAAGAAGAAGAAGAAGAAGAAGAAGAAGAAGAAGAAGAAGAAGAAGAAGAAGAAGAAGGAGCAGGAGGAGGAGGAGGAGGAAGAGGAGGAGGAGGAGAAGAAGAAGAAGAAGAAGAAGAAGAAGAAGAAGAAGAAGAAGAAGAAGAAGAAGAAGAAGAAGAAGAAGAAGAAGAAGAAGAAGAAGAAGAAGGAGCAGGAGGAGGAGGAGGAGGAGGAAGAGGAGGAGGAGGAGGAGGAGGAGGAGAAGAAGAAGAAGAAGAAGAAGAAGAAGAAGAAGAAGAAGAAGAAGAAGAAGAAGAAGAAGAAGAAGAAGAAGAAGAAGAAGGAGAAGGAGAAGAGGAGGAAGAAGAAGAAGGTGGAGGAGGAGAAGAAGAAGAGGAGGAGGGGGGAAGAGAAAGAAGAAGAGGAAGACAAAGAAGAGGAAGAAGCAGCAGCAGAAGAAGAATCACAGTCACTGTCACTGAATAGTATTTGCTACTATCTGCATCTGCCTAGACAAATATAGTTGAGAATAATAGGAGTCATAACATATCATTAATGAAAACCTATTGAGATATGACAATAAATCCCCTGTTCAAACCGAAAGAGCAGCAACTGCTCAACAAACACAAGGTGTGTGTATGTGTGTAAGCACTGTCTAGTTCTCGGGAATGAAAGGGCATGGTGGGAGCTCTGGTCCTGGCTCCAGCTGGACTATGTCAAGTCCAATGGGAAAATAAGTTGCCCCTTCCACCCCAAAGACCCAGACTGTCATGTTACCCAGACATGAGAGGCCAGGAGAGCTGAGCAGAAGTCGCCTCGCCAAACATTTATCAAAGACTTTCCATTTGCAGACTTGCAGTTCTAGCAAGCACAGAGTAAACCACTTTCTTTCAAGTGGCATCTGGCAAGCCCTTCAGCCTGTCATTGGCTGGTGAGTGGAATGTGTGGGCTGAGGGAATGCTGCTGTTGAAATCAAGAGTGTAGCATTTCCTGACCTTTGAGCAACTTTTGTTAACTCTTCCCGTTCCGGCTCCTTCCATCAGAGGAGAGATCCTTTTCCGATGCCATGCTACCCTAAAGGTGTTAGGACACCCAGTGTTTCATCTGAAAATCATCAACCTGGTCATCATGCAGTTATCCTCTGCCTCCTGATGTCTCTTCTGCAATCTCAGTGTTTTTATTTTTTTTATTTTTTTATTTTTTGCTTTTTGGGTCACACCCGGCGATGCACAGGGGTCACTCCTGGCTCTGCACTCAGGAATTACCCCTGGTGGTGCTCAGGGGACCATATGGGATGCTGGGATTCGAACCCGGGTCGGCCGCGTGCAAGGCAAACGCCCTACCCGCTGTGCTATCGCTCCAGCCCCAATCTCAGTATTTTTTAAAAAAGCAAACAGACAAGAAAATCCAACCAGCTGGATTGATAAAGTATCTTGTGTCCGGATTATGTGGAAAGTGGTACAGGAGAGGCTAATGGAGGGCTTGTCAAGGCGGTTGTATTCATCACCAGGTCTATCTTCTTATCTATAAAGCCCTGAAACACTCAGCAGGATTTGGGAAAAAAGCTTACCTGGGCCCTGCCTATGTGAGGAAAGCTGAGTATTGCAATTTGGTCCTGCAGACCCTCGGTTTCCTCCCTGGGTCCCCTAGGGCACTTGCTAACAATCTACCAGGACAAGAGCTTGAATGGTTGACTGGAATCAGTGCATTTACTAAGGTAAATGTTTCCCAAGATTCCCATGGCTCATCAGCTCATCGGTTTAGCTTTGATGTCTAATTTTATAATTTGGGCAGCCTATTTTTTCTTTTTTCCATAGAACTCATTTTGTTTCTCCTAAAGCTGCCCTACATTGTTTTTGATTTCAGCCCCCAAATTAATCTTTGACAGTTGATTTTTTTCATTTTTTCTTTTGACCACAAGTAGACATGTTTAAATAATGGCTTCTTATATTTCTCTAATTATGCAATACAAAATTATCAGTTGTTGGGGCTGGACTGAGCCAACAGGGTGAGCCCATGTAGGGACCCATGAAAATGGGCGAGATTACTCGTGTTATCCTGACTGGTTTGGATGAAACTGAACATTTTTCCCCTTCAAACTGCCTCCAGTAGATAATTTCATAGATTTTAGTATATTGAGAGAGTCAGTTTTTCCTTTTCTCCACAGAAACCCAGCCGTCTTTGGGATGCAAATTTAAAATCCTTGCCCAGTTTGTAGATTTCAGGTGCAGGCCCAATTTGTCTTTGGGATGCAAACTCAAATACTTATAACCCAAGAAAGGTTTTGGTTTTGGTTGTGTATTTCTTTCCTTAGCCCAAAATGCACTGGCCTGGGATACAAGGAAACAATACATGTTTTACCACCTCAATGTTCTTTCTGTAACTTCTTTTGATGCTTTTGATGATGTCACTGTATTGCTCCCTTTAGAGGCACCATGATCAATAAAAGGAGATTTCAGGGCTCTCTACCTTTGTCACAGGTCTGAGAGAACTTGGGTGCTCCATGACACAAATTTCTTTTGCGTTCCTTGTCTCAGTGCTTCTGACTGAACAAATATTCACACAACAATCAGTGCTTTGATTGACTTGACATCATTTAGCAATATGTAAAATAGTTCAAAATCTTTCAAATAATAATTAAATTCTTTTTCACATCTGAACCTTCAAGAGACCTAAGACCTTCTGCCTGGCCAGTAGTGACCTTCTCTTGCCTCTCCTGCTTCTCAGTCCCTCTGCCTGCTGCCCTGCACTTAGCTAGCTGTCTCCTTGCATCCCCACCAAACAAAATTCTCCAAGGCCTCTGAAAATACTGTGGGAAGAAATAATCATGTTTAATGAGTACTTACTTCATATCAGACAGGTTGAAGCTTACTTACTCCAATAGGATACTTAGAACAGCCCTGGGAGACAGATACTAGTCTTCATCCTCATGCTGTGTTTAGATAGACAACTGAAGAAAAGAGTAGATGGTCAGTGGCCACATGTCTCACATGCAGACAGAGTGAATGCAGTGGCCCATGTTCTGCCCGTCATCTCATTCTATTCCGTGCTTAATGGGCTGCTCATCTCATTCTATTTCCTGACTCTGTAAGAGCTGATCATCTCCTTATATTCCATGTTTCTATGAGGGTTGGTTATATCACTATAGGCCATGTTTGTTTGTTTCTTCCTTTCTTTTTTTGTTTGTTTTTTCTTTGGCTATACCTGATGATGCTCAGGTGTTATTCCAGGCCCTGCACTCAGGAGTTACTCCTGGTAGTGTTTGGAGAATCATATAGGGTGCTAGGGATTGAACCCGGGTCAGTCACATGCAAAGCGAGTGCAGTACCTGCCGTACTGTCTCTCGAGTCGCTAGAGTATATGCTTCTGCTTGTGTGTGGGGTGGCCCCTCGATACTCCAGCTGTTACTGCTTTCTGCTGCCTACCCAGAGGTGCTGGTGTTTCAAGCACCTTCAGGATCATGTCCACTTTCAAATCTTCCTGGCTCTGGGACCTCATTTTACACCCCAGTTCTCAATCATAAACACTCTTCAGGGTTACCTCCTTCCATTTCTATTCCCACTTTGTTTTTGGATTACAGGAGTGTCACACAGCCCTAGACCTGTGTGCTCAGTGCATTTTTACTGAAAGTATGAGACTGACTTACCTTGGACACATGGCAATGGGGATTACATTCACTTTGGGGTGAAATGAGCCCAATTTTCCAGGTGTCAGACACCTTCCTTTAGCTGCCTCTCGGATGCCTTTGGAAGTGGCTAAGGGCATCTGAGTTTTCTGCCAGAATGTCAAGGCCCAGAGGCTGCTGGTTTGTGGGCCTGGATGCTAGAAGTCCCCTTTCATGTGCCTCTCCACCTATGCTACCTGGTCTATGTTATCCCAGGTATCACATACCCCAATTAAAAACTTCTGTCTCCATCTACCTCTCTTATTATTGTCACTTCTGTCTTACACCACTTTGGGTACTTTTTGTGAAAACAGAGGCAGAAAATAGAACCAAAGAAATAATAGGAATTCAGGGCCTGATGAAAAAGTAATCAGTGACATATGATCTTCATCATCTGGCCTTAGAAAAGGCAGGGTCTTGGTGAATGGCAGAAGACAGAGCAGAGCAGACCTGGATGATTTCTGTCTTCAGTGGTGGTGGCATGGTGCTAGATGGCTGGAACAGCTATGGCAGACACCCAGCCCCTTTCCCATTGAGCATGCTCTCATGGTCTGCAGGTCCTTGCTGGGCTGCTGTGTGGGCACAATCATACCTGGTGTTAGCTGGCTTCCAAGGTGCCCACAGTTCTAGAAGACCTATTTGCAGTCCAGTCTTCTAGTGTTTTCATGGCTGTCCCCTTTGACCACATTGGTAGCGTGATTTTGCCCAAGCCAGCTGCCAGGTGTCCTCAATATCCTCTCTGCTGCTCTGCACTCACTACTCACTGTTCTTAGTCCCTTGCACAAATTTGATGGTTATTCTCAAAAACCAACCCCACCCACGCCTTGCCCTTTGAGGTTGCTTTCTTTTCAATTCTCCGCGTCTCATCGAAATCTCTCTACTAAGGGCTCTGGATGTGGTCTCTGGGGTCCAGAGAGAGATCTTGCATCGTTCTGTGGTTCATGCCTTGATACCTCAACTATGCAATTCAAACTTACTTGTGTTTTGTGTGGCCGTTTCAACTATATCAGGTTACAAGTGCACATATAATTTCTTGGCCTTTTTTCATTCCACTGAGGTCTTGCTCAGTTGTTTGTATTTTTGAAGTACTTTATCTGCTTGCCATTAATAACTATGTTCTGTATTCTTGTCCTCAGTGTAATAGTTTGCATTTTTTTCCACATTGGACCTTCTTTTATGTCCTGCCCTTAATTATCGCCTTTTGCTATTCATATCTTATTCTCATCCTTGAGTGGGAGGCTTATTTAGTTTCAGTTAATGGAAAACTGTCTACCAATGTCAAAAGAAATTAACTTTATCATGAAGCCAATGGTATTTAGACTTTCTCCACATGCCTCACAGAATGCTGGGTATTCACAGACTCCAGGTCCTGCCAAGCAGTGCCCATCATAGAAGGTGATGGAAAGACTAAAATATCTGATCTGTGATAAAAACAGAATAACTTGAACCTGCTGAACTAAGAAATAGATGCAATAACTTCACTGTAAAGGTAAAGCACAAGAATATGAAGATCAGTTAAGTGTTATCTTCTTTCCTTTTCATATGATGTAAATGACTTAGGACTATAATGAATGATTATATTTAGATTTTTTTAAAGCTTCTCAATAGTTAATCCTGAGGCATGAGATACTGGAAAAGGGGCTAAAGGAGGTTCTTTTCCTGCTTGATCTTTATAAATAAAAGAGGGATTATTCTATCCAAAGGGCCCAGGTCCAACTCTTGTAAAATGGAACCCTTAAAGCATTTAGACTGTCAACATCTTCTGGCTTCAATTTCAGCCCTTTGGACATTGTTCACAGTAATATTCTTTCCTTCTGTTCTATGTTAACCATTTATCTCCATATCTAGAGAGTTGTTTTGGTTAAGGCACATGCAATAAATTTCAAATGAGGAGGGAGGTTTGCAAAAGGCATTCTTGAAACTAATTTGAGATCCATGTGTCTCATTTCAAACTCAAAAACTTGTTTACACATACATGCTTTACATATGCTTTCAAATCAGGATTTTATATCCCACCTGAAATAGACAACTGCCGAATTAACCATGTTGGCAGTTAGTAACTCTGGGGATGAATCTCAGCTGTGGGTCAGTTTGAGCGGAATGATTTCTTACCTAGTGTGTTGGGGAACAAGGGAAGTCTTTTCAACAACTGGCCAGTCATTTGTCAAAAAAAATGAACTCAAATACCATTCTCATACCATGCAAAAAAGTAAATTCAAAATTGATTAAAGACCGAAATATCAGACATAAATTCATTAATTATATTAAAGAAAACATAGCTAGAAGAAAACATGGCATTGAAATTGGAGGTATCAAGCCTGCTCAGATCGGGACTGGGCCTCCTTCACCCAGATCCGCCATTTTCCAGTAGCTTGGTAGTCACACTCACAAACTTCCCCCAGTGCCGTGTAATCTCATCAATGGCCAAGATCCAGAGACTATAAAACAAAGCTCCTGGAAGAGAGCAAAGCAGAATATCTTGCCCCTGTGACAGGCTGTCTTCACTGGGGCTCCTCGAAGGAGGGGTGGATTGAGTCTCCCTCCCCACCCCAAGCAGAACCCCAGCAGTCGAAAACCTCCAGAACCCAGCCACAGCCATGCTCAAGGCCACTCTCCACACTCTCAGACAAGCCTCATGCATGAAGGAACTGGCAGAGGAACCCAGGCATGCGGGGCCTGTGGCTGAGATCTCCAAGCCTGTTGGAATTGGGACTGGGCCTCCTCCACCCAGATCCCCTGTTTTCCAGTAGCTAGGCAGTTCCATCCACAAACCGCTACCAGTGCCATGTAATTTCATCAACGGCCAAAATCCAGAGACTATAAAACAAAGCTCCTGGAAGAGAGTGATGCAGTATTTCCTGGAGCATGCGGCTGCATTTTATACTCTAGCTCACTGATATACCTAAAGTATATCAGTACCTAGGATCTGCATACTGACAACAAACAAACTGATATAGCAGCACCCATGTGTTTGGTTTTAACATACTTGCTTGTATTCTCTTGTATGGGCTTAAATGGCCCCAGAATGAAATCAACAGCATTCACAAACTTCCCCCTTATTGTGGTGGGAAGATGTTCACTGGTTGGGTGGATTTTTGAATACCATCTGTAATTAACTATTGTGAACTGCTTTATGAAAATAAAATGTATAAAAATTGAAAAAAACTGGAGGTATCTTCAATGAATCATTTAATCAAAGCTATTGGCCAAGCAATCAGAAACAGAGATAAATTAATACGACTATATTAAACTAAGAAGCTCCTGCACTGCATAAGAAATGATGACCAGAATAAAAAGACACATCACAGAATGGAAGAAAATATTTGCCCACCACTCATCTGACAAAGCACTTTATATATACGATATATATAAAGTATTGTTAGAACTAAATAAGGAAAAAAATCCCAAACTTATCAAAAAATGAGGGGAGGAAAGGGTAGAGATAGTACAGTAGTACAGTGGGAAGGACGTTTGCCTTGCATGTGGTCAATGCCTGGGTTTAATCCCTAGCACACCATATGGTCCCCTAGTCCTCCAGGAGTGGTTCTTGAGTGCAAAGCCAGAACAAAGCCCTGAGCACTACCAGGTGTGGCCCACAAACAAAAAGTTTTAAAATGGGGGAAGAAGAGATGAACACACACTTCTTCAAGGAAGATATACAGATATTTTCAGATATACAGATATATTCAAAAGGTAAATAAAAATATGCTCTGAATTACTTATAATTAGGGAAATAAAAATGAAAACAACAAAGAGACATCACCTCACATCTGTGAGACTGGCACACATCACAAAGAAATAAAGGTACCAGTTTTGGCATGGATGTTGGGGAAAGGGGACTCCCATTCACTGCTGGTGGAAATATCAACTGCTCCATGCTTTTGGGAGAACAATATGAACACTTTTCAAAAGACTAGATATTGATCTTCTATATGAATCAGCAACTCCACTTCTTCTTGTCTATCCCAAAGGCTCAAAACCACTCTTCAGAAAAGACTTTTGTGCCCCTATGTTCATTGATGCACTGTTCACAATAACCAAGACATGGAAACAACCCGTGTCCAAGAACAGGTTACTGGATAAAGAAACTCTTGTATGTACAGTATCATTGTATCACTTGTCATCCCACTGCTCATCAATTTGCTTGAGCAGGTGCCAGTAACATCTCCATTCATCCCTGTCATGTGCTAGTGTAGCCCAGTGGCATCTGCTCACTCCAGGAACACAAAGAGCCTCAAACCATTCACTCAGGGTCTTGACAAAGAAGTCCTACCATCTCATAGGTGGGCGGCCATGCCATCTTTTGATGTCCCGTGGAATCCAGTTGGTAACAGCTCTAGTCCAGCGGTCATCTCTAAATAGCATTATGTGTCTGGCCCATCTGATTTTTGATGCCTTGGCAAAAAAGACGGCATCCCTGATTCTCGATCATTGACAAAAGTCAGAACTCCGAATTCCTTCTCTCACTTGAGTGAAACGTTATACTCCAAGCAGAGCTCTTTCGATTCCTCTTTGGGAGATCCAAATAGCGATCTTATCCTGTTTTCATAAGGCCCAGGTCTCTGAGGTGTATGTTAGTGCAGGAAGAATGATGGAGTTGCAAAGATGTGCCTGGGGCCAGAGTTTCTTTGTCCTCTTAACAACTTCTTCGACGCTCTTGAAGGTGTTCCATGTCGCTCTCTTCTTCCTGCACAGCTCAAGTGCCAGGTCATTTGTCATGTTGAGTTCTTGACCCAGGTACACATAGCTGCTGCATTCAGAGATGTTCGTTCTGTTGACAGCAAATGGAACTAGTCAGGAACTAGTCTGTTTCTCATGAACATTGTCTTCGTGAGATTCAGCTGTAGTCTGACCTTTCCACACTCACGGTCAAAGTCAGCCAGAATTCATACCACTTGGCTAATGTTTGGTGTTATTAGAACGATGTCATCAGCGAAGTGGAGGTGGTGTAGTTGCCGACCGGCTATCTTCACTCCCATTCCTTCCCATTCCAGT